>NC_057810.1:160118789-160418789 GCF_018294505.1 Triticum aestivum
TGTTAAGAGTAAATATAGATGTGATAATATACGAAAAAATGGAGAATATTTAAGATAAGATGATGAGTGATGCTACATAACCAAGTAGCTATAAATTTAAGTGCAATGATACAGGCAAAAGGTACAACCAAGAGCAATGCACAGCTAAACTTCTTCAGCACCAACCTTATGGTAAGAGTAAATACAGATCTGATGTGTAGAAAATGGAGGGCAAAGGAAAATAAGCTGCAGAGTGATGGTACATGAACAACTACCTATCATTATAAGTACACTGATAAAGGACATCATGTACTTACAAGAACAATGCAGAGCTAAAAAAACATTGGCATTGGATATATTCTACACTAATGTAACTATTCATACATATCAGATAATTTGGAGCGAACAATTGATAAGCAAGCTATCATGCATACTGCTGCCGCATAATGAACCAGGTATGTATGCAAGTACAGTGATACAGGACAACAGGTACTAATAGGAGCAAAGCAGCATGCAACATATTTGCGATATCCTGTCATTCTTTTCAAACCAGAATTCTTCTTCGAGCAGATTTCCTGCAAAAAAGATCCGTAAGGCATATTCGGAAAAGTAGAAGTTCAAATTGTCATGTGATATCATAGACAGTACCTCATCCTAGGAACGAGACCAGTGCATAACAAGGTTTTTCCATTCAATGTCTTCTAAATTTAGCACAGGAGACTTCACCGGAAAGTCGTTTATAGACTTGCCATCAAAGTGTGATTTCCTCAGGTTACACCGATACTGCTGCAATGCTTCCTTGAAAAGCACAAGCAAGCTTTGCTCGTCATGACTATCCACATTGACCCTCGCCTAGTTATAACAATGTAATGTAAATCATTGATGTATTCAATCAACAGAAAACAGGAAAATAATAACCATGAATAATAGCACTTACACGTAAGTTGGACAGGAAGATGTGAAAATGGTGTTTGTATTCACAATAATCTTCCCATGATGGGAATATATGCACGTAGTCCCTAACAACATTGAAAGCATTGTCTTTTAAACTGGGAATAAATGGAATGGGGTTCCAATCTGCAGGAATTGGCCGTCTCTGCAGTTGGGATAGGTCTTCGGCCGGTGGACTTGCTGTACTTTTTGCTGGAGTGGGATTTTTTCTGTGGTACAGCTGGTGCTATGGTAAATGAAATCGGTATACCTTTTGCTGGAGTGCAGGTCCTGTGTGGTGGGGCTAGTGGTGTGGCCAGTGAAGTATGGGTACAGTCTGCTGGAGTTGGTCCTACATTTTGTGTCACTGGTTGTACAACCAATATAAGTGGGGTGCTGTCTGATTTCTCCGGCACCACCACGTTTTTCAAGGACTTTGCTGGTGCTCCTTCTGGTTTGGCAATCACCCTCTTCTTTTTTGATGTTTGATGCACACGAACAACATTTGAGTGAAAAAACATGGTATGATGACAGATGGAATAGGTATTGATAATGGATGGGCATGGCATCTCGACATATATGATGAGTAAACTAAGCAGATGGCGGTGCAGCAAAGTAGAAGAAATGCAAGACAACATATGCAAGATACCCGCAATCAATAAAACATTGCCAAATTAGAACAGGCACCTTGATGGGTGAACAGGACAGGCCATCTGCCTTTGACTCCTCGAGGTTAGAATAGTCATTAGGATCATATTCTGAACAAGAGTCAACAGGTGCGGAGCGTATGAGTTTGATTGCATCCAGAATGGCACTCAATGCCTTGGTGCCAATTTTGTAAGTCATTTCAGTGTTTAGCTTCAGGAGTGGACTGCTGCTAGTGCGCCACAAAGCAGCTACACAGATTATAGTGTAGATATAACGGGAAAACCTTAAGCATCAGAGTAAAATCAGCAAAGTGGAACTTGCTGGCATATATGTGCTAGTATTGCTAGTACGGCTAGAAAGTCTTCAGACACCAGCTCTCTTCAAGTGAAGGTGCGGTACTATTAATGTCAGTGTAACTCTCAAAGGCGACACAGCTCCGCACATTTCCTTCCTATTCTTATAGGATTCAAGTGGGCAGGCCACTACAAATCCTATTCCTATGTTTACAAGATCCTACGAATCAAAGAGGCTCAAAGTGTCCATCACAACCAATCGTATAGACCTCTACACTGCAAATGTCCCTGCTCATCTTCAGTACAAGGAACATACTATACTACTAGCATACTCCCGCCGTTCCAAAATATAAGTCTTGGTAGAGATTTCCACTATGGATCACATACAGATGTATCTAGATACATTTTAGAGTGTAGATTCACTCATTTTGCTCCATATGTAGTCCATGGTGGAATCTATACAAAGACTTGTATTTAGGAACGCAGAGAGTACATATTAAAGAAGAACAGAAGAGGAACATAGTAAAGAAGAGAAAGCATATTTTGGATAATAAAATGTTGGTTGCGCAGTGCCCACACATGATGAACTAGAGCACATTAAGAATGCAACTCCCAGCTGTCTCTCGACCATTTTAGGCGGTTGGATGAAGATCCTACGTCTCCTAACCCTTCTTCTTCCTCGTCTCTGATTCTTCCCATACAGAACACCGCACGGGCCGCCGGCCAGACCACCGGCCCCCACCGCCTGTGTTCCTCCGCCACCCCCACACCCCACCCGCGTCCCAAGCCCCACCTGCGTCGATTTTTCTTTGTTCGGCGAGGCCCCACAACCACCCGAGCCCCTTGGATCGCACCGGCGAACTCTGGCGAGCTCTTAAAAATTGACTGACCCAATTTTGAAATTTAGTCTATTTTGATTTAACTAGTGTGGAATATAAAAGGGGAAAACCATAAGCATTGGGAGTATAGTGTTGAGCGTGCCATGGCGGATCTGAAGGTGCAAACCGGACAAAGGCAACTTCGTAACCAAGATAAGAAATCAGAGTAAAGCAGTGGCAATCTATTTTCTTGCTGCGATAAATAAGTTGAGCAGATACGAAAGAGTACCGCCTCTGGTGCGGCGCCGTGTACGCATCTGCTGAGAATTTGACTGTGCTGCAGTAGCGATGGCTGTCGGCAGCGTGGAAGCAGATCTAAGAGGGTAGATGGTGGCGGCGGGGTGCGGTGGACGAGACGGTCGTAGGAGCGGCGCCGGCAAGGTGCACGATGGCGGGGATGAAGCGAGAGGACGGGATGCAAGGATCCCAGTCCGAAGGCGTGGATGAGAGAGGTCGATCTCTTGTAATGGACGACGGCGTTGGGATATCATCTCCGGCATGGTGGAGGAGGACAGCGGTGGATGGGGTGGCGGACGGCGGCGGACGGAGGAGGGTGGGGGTGGAGAGGGTGTTTTAGCACCCATGGAGTATGAATGAGGAAAAGGGAGGTTGAGAGGAAGGGGGGAACCATGTATTCAGGGCGCGCTTGTCTCAAATGCGAGGAAATTTATAAACTTAGCCCCCGTTTTAAATTTCTACTACATCACAACAACATTAGTTGGTTGGGGATAGGACGGTAATCTCACATACACCGAATATTTGCTGACGAGAGTTTGTTTTTGACACCCACCGTGCATGAATATGAATCGGGGAGGGAGTCGATTTCGGCCGAGGGTACACTGTGTTTTGGCCCCCATCGTGTATGAATCTGGGTGAGAGGCGGTTACGTCAGGTTTGGGTGAAATTACAAACCTACCCCTATCAAAACCTATAGAAATCCAGCAGATAGGCTTTGCGTGGCAGGGATAGGCAGTAGTGATTTCCATCTCGCAGATTTTGGTTTCGGGCGGTTACTGCGACTTTCCCCGCTTTGTTCAAATTTTGCAGAGTGCACGTTTACCGTGCCAACTCAATTCGAATCCCGTTTGTATTCTACTATTTTTTTCGGGCGAGTTCCATTTTCAATTGGAATTACATTCTATATACATCATTTTTTATATATACATTCAAAAGCACAACAAAGAATTTTGCTCCTTTATATGTATAATATGATTTACAAATACAACGATCTCGAAATCTTAAGGTTGAATTCAAAATTTTTTAACCAAATTATGTTCTACTAAAATGTATGGATCAGTAATGTCTACATATTAAATAACATAGATGTGCGTGAATTCATATGTGTATGCATGTTTGATAGATCAGTTTTGGTTTGAGTATGGATTACATGTATCATCATCTCGAATTCAAATATTTGAATCCCTTTTTTGTTCACTCCTTTCACGCCCATCTCTCTCGCAAGCATGCTCCTTCAGGTAGCTATCACTCTCTTTTCTCCAGCTCACCCGCATGCTGTCGGAGTAAATGACCACGGGTAGCCTAGCCGGCTCCCCCTGGTTCTTGAAAAAATAATAAGGCTGATCGAACCGTCAAGCATCCAAGACGCAGGGCCGCCTTCCCCCGGCCGGCTACCCCCTTGGCCGGCTATCGGGGCGGCCTGGCCAAGAGCCCTCCCAAAGAAAGCTGGCCACCACATGGCCGACTCCAGAAAGCCGGCCACCACTTGGCCGACTCCAGAAAGCCGGCCATCACACGGCTGACTCCAAGAAGCCGGCCCCCAATAGGCGGCCCAGATCGGGCGCTCAAAGCTTGTTCCAGCATAATGACGACAAGACAGGGTGTGGCAACAGTGAGATACGCCGCCCCCAAATCCCGGGGTTCGCATGGCTACAATGAGCCGTACGGGCCTGCCATGACCCGTCCGGCGTGGCACTGTTGCCATGCTGACCATGACATCACCCACGATAAACTGACGGTACGGCCCGCAGGCGGCGGGCCCCTTTGGCCAGAGGGACATCCAAAGGCGGCCGCACGCCTCCTAGTCGGCCAGGGATGAAGCCGGCTTGTTCCCTCCCTCGAAGAATGAGCCTCATTAAGGAGACAAGATGAGGTGAGGCTACAGTGAGCACCCGCAAGGCGGCGGCACTGTAGCCATGCTTACCTCGACCAAGCCCTTATCATCAAGGGTGAGGCGACAGTAACCAGCCCCCGATAGGACCCCCAAGCGGTGGGGCCTACCTGTCTACCAGCAAGCCGACAGCAGGCGGGACCCACCAGTCGGCGGGCCCCAGATGTCGGCGGAGAAGCTGGCCAGCGTAGACACCGACGGCTGGGCCCAGGCTCAGCCGGATTACCATTGTACCCCCGGGGGGTAGGCCTATATAAACCCCCCGGGGCACCCATGCAAATGGTTGGACCTTGATAGATTTAGACACAACTTTGAGAGGAGAAGAGAGCTAGCATTGCCTCTTCTTCCTCCTGTCGCCGAAGAGCTCAAGGAGCCTCTTGTAGCTACTTGTTGATCTAGTGATCATGCGGAGACCCCGCAGAGCAGGACTAGGGGTGTTATCTCCACGGAGAGCCCCGAACCTGGGTAAGATTCGCTGGCGTGCATGTCTTCGCCTTATCCCGTTTCCAGGCATCGGCGACGTCTTATTGGCTCCCACAATGAGAAGCCACCTGTTGGCATATGTCGCACCAACCACCCGACATTTGGCGCCCACCATGGGGCCAGGTGCACCATCGTCCGGAGACCTGTTCTGGACGGGAACCCTCTTCCTCCCCCGTGAGCGTAGCCAGCCCGGCACGCCCGATGGCGCTTGCCCCGACGCGCTGCGAGGTGTCGATGGCGCCTGCGCGGCGAGCTCCCTCGCCGATCTCCTTGGCGAGGCTCGCATCTCAGACAAGCCTCCATCTGATGCGGGCACCGGCTGCCTCGAGAGCCGCCTCATCTGCCTCCTCGACCAATTCCACGTCTCCAGCGAGCCTGCTGTGGATTTGGAGTTGGTCGGTTCCACTGACCCGATGCTTGTCGACTCAGACACTGCATCACTCGACGCTTTCCGCACCAACGTGGTGGTCTTCGACGATCGTCTCCTGCGAGCCGACAGTGGCGGCAGCATCGTCACTGAGGTGCTAGTCATCAGCCATGGATCCGCCCCCGGCAAGAACACCCACGACGCCCTGCAAGCGGCACTGCAGGACTTGTCCGTCCCCATCCCGACCGACGCCGATGCCGAGGCACTAGAGGCTCGCCGCCTTGCCCTCGTCGTGGAGGGCCAGAAGCTAGCCACCATGATACGCCTCACCGAGGCCCACCAGCGCGAGGTCGACCGCGCCGCCTTCGGAACGCCACTTCCTGACGGACCGAGCCGGGCCGGCATTGTCCAGAAACGCGGCGTGGCCATCACCGTCATGCTGGGGGCAGAACGCCCAGTCTACGCCACGCCTCTTGAGAACCTACGCGCCGCCCAGTCGGTCATAGGTGAGCTGAACGGAGTAGGGGCCGACGAGCTCCCCTACATGACCAGGCGAATCCAGCAGCTGATCGACGCGGCCGCAAAGTGGCACGAAGCCGGCGTCCGCGCCGAAAGCCCTCCCCCGCGCCGAGAGCACGACGCGACATCGCGTACGCCAACTGCCGGCGGAGCCCGCACCAGGAAGGAAAAGGAGCCGGCTGCCAGTCGCAGCCGGACTCGAGTCACTATCGAGCGCAACGCAGAAGGCCGCCCTCGAGCCATGGAGCGACGAGGCGATCCGCCTCCTCCTCCGCCTCGTAGGGAGAGATATCCCACCCCACCGCCTGTCATGCATTCGACTCTCAGCGGCCGACTAGGTCGCCGTGAAGGAGTCGGCGAAAATGATGCCTGCCATTGGATCGACTGCCTTGCACGATCCCTGGCGTTAGAAGAAGAAGATGATGTCGGCCCGCCTTGCTTTGGCCCCCGCATCCGCGAAGAGCCCTTCCCCAAAGGGTTCTCACTCCCAAGAGACACGCCCAAATACAACGGCTCCGTGAAGCCGGAAGATTGGTTGATTGACTACTCCACAGCGGTTCGCATAGCGAATGGCAACAGGCGTGTTGCCGTAAAATACGTCCCCCTGATGCTCCAGGGCACGGCGGCACCTGGCTCAATAGCCTCAAGCCCTACAACATCAACAGCTGGCTCGACTTCATGGAAGCCTTCATTCGCAACTTCACCAGTACCTACAAGCGAGCTCCCAAGCCCCGACAGCTCTCCTTGTGCGTGCAAGGACCCAACAAGTCGACTCGTGACTACCTTACGCATTGGGCCGAGCTCCGAAACTCCTGCGAAGGGGTGCACAAGGTTCAAGCAATAGAGTACTTCACGGCCGGGTGCCGAGAAGGCACCCTCCTCAAGCACCGACTCCTCTGCGATGAGCCGACTACGCTCGACGAGCTGCTGATCATCGCAGACAAATACGCCACGGCCGACTCCTCCATGAAGATTGAGCTTCGAGTCGACGCTTCCGGGAAGGTGCTTGCGCCGGCTCCAAAGACGCTGGCTGGAGAGTCCACTCAGTGCCCGTACCAGAACGACAACAAGCGCAAGGCTCCGATGCCGGCTTCCGCCAGTCGGCAAGTAGCCATAGTCGAAGACGAACAACCTGAGGGGCGGCCCGCGCCCAAGAAGCAGAAGGGCAGCAGGCCAACTTGGCAGCCGGCTTTCTCCTATGAGCAAGCACTTGATGCCCCCTGCAAGTTCCACAGCGGCGTGAAGGCCTCCAACCACACCACTCGGAAGTGCCATTGGCTCACGCGAATCTCCAAAGGCGAGGGACTGGTGCCGCCTCCGCCTGCTGGTCAGCCACCTCCGGCTCCTCAACAGCCGGCTGCTCGGCCAGCAGTCGGAGCCATCCACGACGAGTTCCCTGATGAGCATGCCGCCTACGTCGTCTTTATGAGCCAACCAGAAGATCAGCGAAGTTGGTGCCGACAACACCAAGAAGTCAATGCGGTCACATCCAACAACACCGAGTTCATGCACTGGTCGGAGAAACCTATCAGTTGGAGCCGGGCCGATCACCCAAAGGTGATGCCATCACCCGACTCTTATGGATTGGTTTTGGATGCCACCCTCGCAATAGATCGGCGGGCTGCCCGATTCTCCCGTGTGCTGATAGATGGCGGAAGCAGCATCAACATACTGTACCGTGATACCATGGAGAAGCTGAACATCAAGGCAAAGCAGCTCATGCCGAGTCGGACTGTGTTTCATGGCATTGTACCCGGCCTGTCCTGTGCTCCGATCGGCAAGATCAAGATAGACGTCCTCTTTGGAGACAACGATCATTTCCGCCGAGAAGCAATATGGTTTGAGGTAGTGGATTTGGAGAGCCCTTACCACGCGCTGCTTGGCCGACCCGCATTGGCCAAGTTCATGGCTGTACCCCACTATGCCTACCTCAAGATGAAGATGCCGAGTTCCAAGGGCGTCATCACCATATCCGGAGATTACAAGAATTCCGCCGAGTGTGCGGCTGTTAGCAGCCGGCTATCCGAGTCCCTCGTGATTGCTGAAGAGAAGAAGATGCTAGACCGAGTCGTGGCCATGGCCGGCAAACAGCCGGTCCTGCCCCCCGATTCAAAGGAATGTGAGGCTCAGTGTTCTTTCCAGCCGACCAAAGAAACCAAGAAGATACCTCTGGACCCGGAGCACCCCGAGAGATACGCGGTCATGGGAACCGGCCTTGACAGCAAATAGGAAAGCAAGCTCATCGATTTCCTCCGTGAGAATCGGGACATCTTTGCATGGTCTCCCAAAGACATGCCGGGTGTCCCGACGGATTTCGCCGAGCACAAGCTACACGTCCGGAAGGACGCCAAGCCGGTCAAACAGCCCTTGCGCCACCTATCAGAGGAAAGAGAAGAGTAGTCGGAGAAGAAATAGCCCGGCTTCTGGCAGCCGGCTTCATCATGGAGGTTTTCTTCCCTAAGTGGCTTGCCAACCCGGTCCTGGTGCTGAAGAAGAAAAAACAATGGCACATGTGTATTAACTACACCAGCCTCAACAAAGCCTGCCCCAAGGATCCTTTTGCCCTGCCAAGGATTGATCAAGTGATAGACTCCACAGCCGGATGCGAGCTGTTGAGTTTTTTGGATGCTTACTCAGGCTACCACCAGATAAAATTGGACCCAGCTGACCGCCTGAAGACCGCCTTCATCACACCATTCAGAGCTTTCTGCTACCTGACTATGACATGCGGCTTGAGAAATGCCGGTGCCACTTTTCAGTGTTGCATGCAGAAATGCCTCCTCAAGCAACTCGGCAGAAATGCCCACATCTATGTAGACGATATTGTGGTGAAGACGGAGAAGCGCAGCACCTTGCTGGAAGACCTTAAAGAGACGTTCGAGAACTTGCGTCGGTTTCAGATCAAGCTCAATCCGGAAAAATGCGTGTTCGGAGTGCCAGCCGGCCAGCTCCTAGGCTTCCTGGTCTCCGAACGCGGCATCGAATGCAACCCGGTGAAGATCAAGGCTATAGAGAGAATGGAGATTCCTGCCAAGCTAAGAGATGTCCAGAAATTTACCGGATGCTTGGCCTCCCTCAACCGCTTCATCAGCCGGCTCGGGGAGAAGGCCCTCCCTCTCTACCGAATCATGAAGAAGTCCACTCACTTCGAGTGGAATGACCAAGCAGATCAAGCCTTCCACGAGCTAAACAAGACGCTGTCCACGCCGCCTGTCCTGGCGGCACCGACCGAGAAAGAGCCCATGCTCCTTTACATTGCCGCCAGTAGCAGAGTGGTCAGCACTGACATCGTGGTTGAACGCCCGGAAGAGGGCCGAGTTCAGCCAGTCCAGAGGCCGGTCTATTACCCGAGTGAAGTACTGTCCACATCAAAGCAGAACTATCCACACTATCAGAAGATGTGCTATGGCGTGTACTTCGCCGCCAAGAAGCTCAAGCCCTACTTCCAAGAGCACCCCATCATGGTCGTATGCATTGCCCCGCTGGCCGAGATCATAGGTAGTCGGGATGCATCCAGCCGGGTGGCCAAATGGGCCATTGCATTGGCCCCGTATACAATCTTCTATCAGCCCTGCACCACCATCAAGTCCCAAGCATTGGCCGACTTCCTCGTTGATTGGGCCGAGACCCAGTACCTGCCGCCTGCGCCCGACTCCACCCATTGGTGGATGCACTTTGATGGATCCAAGATGCGCACCGGCTTGGGAGCCGGCATCGTCCTCACCTCTCCCAAGGGCGACAAGCTCAGATACACATTGCAAATTCATTTTGCCGCCTCCAACAATGTGGCCGAGTACGAGGCGCTCATACACGGACTCCGGCTAGCCAAAGAACTCGGCATCCGCCGGATCCTGTGTTATGGCGACTCAGACTTGGTAGTCCAACAATCATCCGGCGACTGGGACGCCAAGGACGCAAACATGGCGAGTTACAGCTTCCTCCTTCAGCAACTCAGCGGATACTTTAAAGGGTGTGAGTTCCTCCATGTGCCACGAGCCAACAACGAGCAAGCGGATGCCCTGGCACGATTAGGCTCCACCCGGCAAGCTATACCAACCGGCGTCTCCCTCCAACGCCTCCTTAAGCCGTCTGTCAAACCGGCTCCAGAGTCCGATTCCATCGTCGTGCCGCCTGACCCCGACGCAGTCGAAGCCTGCTTGGGGAACCAAGCAGGCGGCTCGAGGACTTTGACAGGCGGCTCGGGGACTACTGTAGTCGTACCCGGCCCAGGGACTTCAGAACACGGCTCGGGGACTACTGCAATCGGCCCAGGGACTGCATCGACACCACAGGCGGTGGTCGACTCCAACACTTCACCACCCAGCCCACTCACCCTGGTTGTGGTAGCCACCTTGACAACAGAAGAAGTCACAGCTCCATCATGGGCCCAGCCCATCCTCAAATTCCTGATTAACAGGGAGCTGCCGACTGACGAGATCTTGGTAAGACAAGTCCAGTGCCGAGCTGGAGCTTACACAATAATGAACCGAGAGCTTGTTAGGCGCAGTGTCACTGGAGTCTTCCACCGCTGCGTCGAGCCAGAGAAGGGCATAGCAATCCTCGAAGATATACACCAAGGAAAATGCGGCCACCACGCAGCCTCAAGATCGCTCGTCGCCAAAGCTTTCCGCCATGGTTTCTTTTGGCCGACTGCTTTGGACGATGCCAAGGAACTAGTCAAACACTACAAAGGGTGCCAAGTCTTCAGCTCCAAGCAACACCTGCCGGCTTCTGCACTCAAGACCATCCCCCTCACTTGGCCCTTTGCCGTTTGGGGGTTGGATATGGTGGGCCCATTCAAGACAGCACGCGGTGGCATGACACATCTGCTTGTCGCCGTGGACAAATTTACCAAGTGGATTGAAGCAAAGCCGATCAAGAAGCTGAATGGGCCGACTGCCGTAACATTCATCGCAGATATCACAACCCGGTACGGCGTACCGCATAGCATCATCACCGACAACGGCACGAACTTCACCAAAGGAGCATTGGCACGTTTCTGCGCAACTCACAGCATCCTACTGGACTTAGCGTCCGTTGCCCACCCGCAGTCTAACGGCCAAGTTGAGCGAGTAAACGACCTCATCCTCTTCGGCGTCAAGCCTCGACTGGTCGTGCCGCTGGAGCGTTTGGCCGAATGTTGGCTCGACGAGCTGCCGGCCGTCCTCTGGAGCTTGCGCACCACGCCAAACAAGTCGACCGGCTTTACTCCTTTCTTCCTTGTATATGGTGCCGAGGCTGTCATCCTGACTGACATTGAGTTCGACTCACCTCGGGTCACCATGTACACGGAAGCAGAGGCAAAGGAAGCATGAGAAGACGATGTCGACCTACTGGAAGAGAGCCGACTGTTAGCCCTCAGCCGGACCGCCATCTACCCGCAAGGTCTACGCCGTTACCACCACCGGAAAGTCAAGCCGAGATCCTTTCAAGAGGATGACCTTGTGCTCCGGCTGATCCAGCGAACAGCCGGCCAACACAAGCTCTTGGCCCCTTGGGAAGGCCCATTCATCATCAGCCGAGCCCTAGGAAACGACTCCTACTACTTGATCGATGCACAAAAGCCGAAGGCACGCAAAAGGGATGATTCTGGCAAGGAGTCGGAATGACCATGGAACGCCAATCTCCTCCGAAGATTTTACAGTTAAAATTCAGTATGTACCATGCTACCTTTTGTACTAAGTATGAGACAACGGGCTCCCCGAGGAGTACTCGGGGACTACCCTCTTCTATCTATGAATCATGAGTATCATGCCCATGTTTATGTTACCACACCCATTTTTTCGTCCGGCACCGGGTCCGATCAGTCGGCCCAGGGACTTGCCGCCTTGGGTTATATTTAAGTTCTACCTGCAGTCAGACAAGTAGTGTGCCGGCATCCAAAGCCCTCTCTTGTTGAAGGTCGTAGCCCGAAGAATCGACTGTCCGACTAACAAGAGTCAAAGGCAGGAAAGGATGCCCACACGAAAAAACGGCTAAGGACTAGCGAACTTACATAACTCAAGCCGGCTTTCCCCCTAGCAACCGGCTGCTAGGATAGCCGGTTGGCCGGCTTCCCTTCTTACCTTGCCACAATCTAAAAGCTCGAGTACTTGCCCTCCCAGACGGCCGAGTCCTTACCCGGCCACAGACTGTGGAGCAGCTGTCCGACTAGGAAGGCGGCGGCCAAGGGAGGGCGGCAAAGGAAAGCAGCCAAAGGTAAAAAGCAACTAGGAATGGAAGCCAAGAACTTGCATAATTATATTTACACAAAGGCCTTCGAAAGGCCGGCATCCAACATAGTTTGAATACACCCCCAGTAGGTGGTACTGCGCAAACTTAATAAAAAGTTGTTCAAAAGTAACTAGCAGGAAGGTAAAGCGGCAAGTCAGGCCAGGGGAGCAACAGACGTGTCGAGTAGGATGGTGGAAACGGAAGTATTGGCCGGGGGAGTGGCCGGCTGGCGAGTCTCGGCTTGGTCACCACCTGCGGCAGGCGGCGTTCCCACGCGCGCCTCGTTGCTGGAAGCACAATCAGGCTAAGGCGGGTCGGTCACTCCACCATCCGGCACGGCATCTTCACCATCCTCCTCCTCCTCCTCTTCCCCCTCATCGCTGGAGTCAATCTCCTCCACCGAGTCCTCTCCCTCCGCCGGGTTCAGCCCGAACCACTCCTCCGGCTGAGTGACGCCGCCTTCGTTCACCTCAGGAGCAAAGGTGCTGGTGTCGGTGAAGTCGGCGATCGCCGAGGCGCGCTGCATAATAGCCGACCGCACCGCCTCCAGCTCCTCGTCAGCCTCCTACCGCCAAGTGCGCAGCTGGTCCAAGTTCAGCCCAGGATACCAGGCCCAGACGAACTCCAGCGCCCACCGAGCCCCGCACTGAGGTGCAGAAGCCTTCCAGGCCTCGAAGCGGCCGACTGCCACCTCTAGCCAGTCGGCCGTACGATTGGGGGTGCGGGGAATCACCTTGCTGGGACAAAGGGCGGTCAGCACTTGTGCTCCGACACGCTGAAGGTGGCGGAGCATGCGGTAGGCCGGCTGAAGCCGGGCTTGAATCACCAGAAGCTGCTCTTCAAGCATCCGGTTGGCACCCGGTGGAATCTCGGCCCCAGTCTGGCGTCAGGCCTCGCGGTGAGCCTCGATGGCCTGGTTGGCGGCAACAGAGTAGCCGGGAAAGTATTCTACGCAAAGAAGAAAGAAATAAAGCAAGTCAGAAGACCGATCAGAGGACGGGGATGAGCAAAGGTATGAAGAGGAAGGCGGCCTACCGTCGATCAGATCCTCAACCTGGCTATAGCCCTCGCTCAGCGCTTGCCTTGCCTCGGCCCAGCTTGTTGCTTCCGTCTCGTACTCGGCTTTGAGGGCGGCCTCGCTGTCCTACGCCGCCTTCAAGGCTGCCTTGTGGTTCTCCTCCTGGTCGGCCAGCTTCTTGGCCAGGCGATCACGCTCTTGGGCCAAGGCACTGCACTCCGTCTCCTTGGCATGAAGGGCGGTCTGAGCTATGCCGAGCTGCTCCCTCAAGTCGGCGTTGTTCCCTGCAGACGTTAGAAGAAGAAGATGAGGAAGAAGTCGTCAAGAAAGATCCGACCCGACTGCTCGGCAGTCGGCCCGCATCTCGGGGACTACACCCAGTGGGTGCACTGACGCGCCCCCACATGAGATAGAAACAAAAAACACTTACTCTGGCTCTCCGTCAGATCGACGGCCTTCTGGCCCATCTCCCGGGCCTGGGAGTTGAAGGTAGCAGCATGGAGGTTATGGTAGTCCTGCGAATAAAACAAAGGCACAAACAAGAACAAGCCATTAAAACCAAAGTCTCCTGAGAAGTTCCAAGCCGCCTGCTCAGCAGCCGGCTCAGAACTCGGGGACTACACCAAGTGGGTGCGCTGACGTGCCCACACGGAAGAAATCAAGAAAACTTACCTGAATGGCCGACCTCGTCGCAAGGAACTCTTGGGTGCACTACTTCAATGAGGCGGCCTGGGCCTGAAGCCGGCTCCGGATATCTTGCGCGGCCACGTTCAGCACGACCGTCCCGCCACCCGGCGTCCATCCCGGCGAGCTGACGCTGGCCGTCTCCAGGTCATGGGACAATGAGCTGGAGCCCATGGCCCTTTGCGGCTCCGGCTCGGAGGTCGCCTTGCCTGCGCGCCGACGAGTCGGCGAGAGGACTACGAGATCTACCCCCATGGCCGGGTCGCCTCTAGCCGGCTGTACAGGCGGCGCTTCCAGTCGGCCGCCTTGGCCCGTCCCGGCCAGCGGCGGCGACACCACTTCACCCTCCGGGACGACTACTTCGCCCCC
Source organism: Triticum aestivum (assembly GCF_018294505.1). Lineage (NCBI taxonomy): Eukaryota > Viridiplantae > Streptophyta > Magnoliopsida > Poales > Poaceae > Triticum > Triticum aestivum. The sequence continues at coordinate 160,133,299 of NC_057810.1, forward strand.
CTCCCTCTCCATTGCCGGCTGGTCACGGCCGGCTTCCTCTGGCGGGGGCACCGTGATTTCGGGGGCCACAGTGCGGAGGGGGATGATGAGTTGCGGAGGCTGATTATGCAGGGCCTCCGCCGCCCTCTCCGCAGCCACGACCTCCCATTGGGCCCTGGCCGCCACGTCGGCCTACATCTCCGCCGACTCCGCCGTCGTCTCCTGGGCCGCCCTGACAGCTGCCGCCCTCTGCTCCTCCGCCTCCCGCCCTCCCGCATGTTCCGCTCCGTCGCCGCTTGGAGCTCGACACGGGGGTCCACGCGGCGGGAGCTTGAGGATCCCCCCGCCCCTTCGACTATGGAGGCGGCCGAGGTCCGCTCAAGAGTGAGCGAGGCCCTGATCAGTAAATTAAGAAAGGCTCAGAGGGTGTCGGCCGAAGAAAAGAAAGAGGAAAGACATACGAGAGTTGAACTTACGCCGAAACCGCAAGCGGCTGCTTCACCACCTTGCGGAACCGGGCTGCCTTTGCGGCCGCCTCGTCTCGCTTGGTCGCCGCTGCGGTACCCTTGGGCTTCTTCGATCGACTACTGAAGAAAGGCGGCGCCACCCGACGTTTACGTATGCTGCCTCGGGCAGCCGGCCCGGCGGATGAGCCTGCGCCTTGATGGTCGTACGCCGGCTAGCAGCGTGGAAACGGCTCGGCCTCGTCATCATCCGGCCAATCCTCGAAGGTGGCGGAGAGCCCAGAGCCGCCTAGCTCGCCTCCTTCCCCCACGACATCGTCTTCCAAGGCGGCCGCCCCCAAGTTGGGGTCATCAAAGTCGTCCGCCGTGCGGTCTGTGGCAAACTCGCGTTCCGCCCCCACGGTCCCGGCCGGCTGATGAAGGAGGGGATTCTGATTAAAAGAAGAAAAAGCTGACTGGTCGGAAGTCGGCCAGAAAGGAAAACTCGGCAACAAAGAAGAAGAGGAAAAAAAGAGATTACCATGGGTGGTGGATTGGCGTGAGAATACGGCGCCTTGCCATACTGCCAGTCTTCAGTAAGCTTGAAGTTGGCGATGTAGTTCACCATGTAAGATACCTCGTCGTGAGGCATCTCCCTGGTGCTGAGTCGGCATGGGTCGAAGCGGCCGCTCATCTGGCTTATCAAAGGAGGGCGGCCTTGAAGCGGGAGCACACGATGCTCCATGAAGGCGGCAATCAGGTCAGGCCCGGTCAGGCCCTCCCACTGGATCAGCACCCAAAGCTGGGCAACGACGCCTGCCCCAGCTGGCGTCAGCGACCTAGCCCGATAAGACCATGATGGCTGCCTCCCAGCCGGCGGGCCGGCTATGTAAGCCGGCAGGTTGACGTAGTCGCCTTGCAGGGCGATGTTCTTCACGTAAAAATAGGACTTCTGCCAAAGATTCACCGACTGGATCAGCGCAATGGCCGGGAACGGGTTGTCGGTCATCGTTCGCCGCATGGTGATGAAGGCGCCACACGGGGCCGGCACGCCCGCGGTGACGGTGCCGAGCTTGGACTGGAAAAACTCCCCCCATAGCTCGAGGGTGGGGAGAACACCGAGGAAGCCTTCGAACAGAGTGACGAAGGCCGACAGCAGCACCACCATGTTTGGAGTGAGGTGGTGCGGCTGCAGATGATAGAACTCGAGGAACGAGCGGAAGAAGCCGCTCGCGGGAAGGCCGACGCCGCGCAGGAAGTGCGAGCGGAAGATCACCCGCCCGTCCTCCTCCGACGCTAATGAAATCTCCCCCTCCGGCGCAAGCCGGACTTGAACAAGCTCCTTGCCCGACAACCTCCGCGTCTTGCGAAGGAAATCGATGTGGTCTTCGTGAATGTTGGAGCCGTCCCAGTTGCTTGATGTAGGAGCCATGATGACGGGAAAGCGCCTGGAGACGCGCGACGATGGAGGACGCCCGGGTCGGCGGCGGCGAGGCAGCGACGCGCCAAGGAAAATTGCTGGGCGGTGGCACGGTGAAGCGTTGCTGCTGTGACGGCAAGGAAGAAGGAGAAGGAGAGAGAGATGGGACTGGGGCGAGCGCGCGTGCGTCAGCCGCTCTCCCCCTCCCCCTACTAATAGCCTCGCGCGGCGAAGCCGAGGAGGCGAGGCGAGGGGGGACGTGGGATTAACTGCGCCCACTCCCCCATGTCCCGTGATTACCGCGCCATAACGACATGCGGAAACTACCGCTGGATGGCGAGCAGCCAGATCGGGCCACAATGGATCCTCGCTTGGGCCAAGGCGTGGTAGTGGCGGGCCCCGGTCTGCAGTGGCGCCCCGTCAGGCGCGTGGGCTGGCAGGCCCCTCTAGTCAGAGGGCGCCATGTGGCGCATGAGCGGCGGGCGGTCAAGCTGAGAAGGCAAGCATAAAGTGATGCCGGCTCCTAGCTGCCGGCTCTGCAGGATAGGAAGCTGATTGAGCTTCTAATTCCCTTCGCAGCCACGAAGCACAACCAGCTCCGGGGACTACTGTTGGAGTAAATGACCATGGGTAGCCTAGCCGGCTCCCCTTGGTGCTTGAAAAAATAATAAGGCTGATCGAACCGTCAAGCATCCAAGATGCAGGGCCGCCTTCCCCCGGCCGGCTACCCCCTTGGCCGGCTACCGGGGCGGCCTGGCCAAGAGCCCTCCCAAAGAAAGCCGGCCACGACATGGCCGACTCCAGAAAGCCGGCCAGCACTTGGCCGACTCCATAAAGCCGGCCATCACACGGCTGACTCCAAGAAGCCGACCCCCAATAGGCGGCCCAGATCGGGCGCTCGAAGCTTGTTCCAGCATAATGACGACAAGATAGGGTGTGGCAACAGTGAGATACGCCGCTGCCGAATCCCGGGGTTCGCATGGTACAGTGCGCCGTACGGGCCTGCCATGACCCGTCCGGCGTGGCACTGTTGCCATACTGACCATGACATCACCCATGATAAACTGACGATACGGCCCGCAGGCGGTGGCCCCTTTGGCCAGAGGGACATCCGAAGGCGGCCGCACGCCTCTTAGTCGACCAGGGATGAAGCCGGCTCTCCCCAGACGGCTTGTTCCGTCCCTCGAAGAATGAGCCTCATTAAGGAGACAAGACGAGGTGAGGCTAAAGTGAGCACCCGCAAGGCGGCGGCACTGTAGCCATGCTTACCTCGACCAAGCCCTCGTCATCAAGGGTGAGGCGACAGTAACCAGCCCCCGACAGGACCCCCAAGCGGTGGGGCCTACCTGTCTACCAGGAAGCCGGCAGCCGGCGAGACCCACGAGTCGGCGGGCCCCAGCTGTCGACGGAGAAGCCGACCAGCGTAGACACTGACGGCTGGGCCCAGGCCCAGCCGGATTACCATTGTACCCCCGGGGGGTAGGCCGATATAAACCCCCCGAGGCACCCATGCAAAGGGTTGGACCTTGATATTTTAGACACAACTTTGAGAGGAGAAGAGAGCTAGCATTGCCTCTTCTTCCTCCTCTCGCCGAACAACTCAAGGAGCCTCTTGTAGCTACTTGTTGATCTAGTGATCATGCGGAGACCCCGCAGAGCAGGACTAGGGGTGTTATCTCCACGGAGAGCCCCGAACCTGGGTAAGATTCGCCGGCGTGCATGTCTTTGCCTTATCCCATTTCCAGGCACCGGCGACGTCTTATTGCCTCCCACAATGATAAGCCACCCGTTGGCATATGTCGCACCAACCACCCGAGACACGCTCACTTCATGTTTCTCCTATCCTCGCAAACATGGTCTCTCGACGTCTCCCTTTAGAAGTGTCACACTCTCCCTATCATTATACATTACACGGTTTTCATTATCTCTCACGTCTCTACTATTCTCTGGTATCACTCGGTACCTAAGCTTTCTTTTTCACTGCCACACACACAGTCTCCACTCGTCTTTCACTTTGTCTTTCTCTCTATGGGATTCTCTCACACACCCTATATGTCTCTACATATGACTCATACCACTAAAATGACTCTCTCTCTCTCTCTCTCTCTCTCTCTCTCTCTCCCTCCCTCCCGTAGACACAACATTTGTTGCGGTCTCCTTTTCGTCTCCATCCCAGACTGAAATTATTCATTTGTTTACCGACCAGACAACCCCGACTACTGTCTCCTCTCTCTCTCACAGACACACACACAACTCCTGCTTCCACTCCCCTTCCCGACTACCGCCTCTCTCTCTCACACACAAAACTCTCGCTTTCACACCCCGACTCGTATTTCTCTCACAAACATTTATCGACTAGCAAGCCTCTAGATAGGTTTATACACCCGCACACTCGTGCTTCCACCATGGCATACATGTCTCTCTCCCGCTCCTTGTATCTATGTAGCTTTTTCTTCCCTTCTTGAGACACGCCCTCTCGATCGTGCACACACACACTATCGCCTCATTTTAAGCTGATACCTATCGCACACACACTACTTGTGTCTTTGTCACACATGCACTTTGTCCTCCTCCGCTCTCCCTCTCTCTCACACACACATGGGCTTTTTGCAACAACTAGCAAGATGCCCATGTGTTGCATGGAACATCAAGATGCATTTGTATGAGTAGTTTATCTTGTGGGGGAAAAGGATGAACGAGGGAAGGCCTTATTTGCAAATGTGGAGAGGGGTGTGGGTATCTTTTTGCAAAATTGCCATAGTTTCCTTCCTATCCATCAGATATTGATCGGACGGCCTATATTGCAGGATGGCAGGCACACGATTGTCACCGACAATGCTTTTTATAAGAGTAGGGATAAAAAATAGAGTTGGTGATGATGGTGGGCCTGCCATCCTGCAATGTCGGTCGTCCGATTTATATTTGACGGATAGGAAGGAAAATATGGCAGTTTACCTGCACTCTTCACCACATTTGCTGATAAGGCCATCCCTCGTTCATCCTTTTCTCCCACAAGATCTTGATGTTTTGTGCAATGCACGGGCATCTTGCTAGTAAGAGTAGAAATTAGACATATACCACTTCTCAAATCTTGAAACCAACAACATTCCTCCCTTATCTCATCAAAACCGCCAAAGGAATATATTTTGAGTGAAACATAACATATTTTTAGTGATATACGTATTTCAAAACTAGACTTTTTTCTATCAAATCGGTGAATATGTATTAATCTACTTTGATCGTGTGGCAACACATTGGCACATTGCTAGTAGTTATTATAATATTTTGGACACCAAACAAACGGTGGAGTACATATACGAAGAGAAGAGGTGCACGCACGTAGTCGGCCTCTCGCTGTGTCGCACACATGAGTGTTATGTAAAGGCGACGTTAACAAATAAACCCTAAAACCCTAGGTGCACGATTGCTGCATTCGCGGGTACCGGGTACGTGGTGGAGCACCTTTGTAGGAGTCGATGCTCAGGACCACAGGTGAACGACTTGGAGCGCGATGGCTCGCCAGTTGCCATAGATCGAGTAGCCACGTTTAAAATATCGTTTTTTAGCGGGGTTAAGAGTTCCGATTTTCAATGGCACGTTATAAGTAGTAAGTAGTTTTTAGAACGATTGGTATGGAGCGAAAATGGAATTCATAGTACTATGTACCTCCTTGGCGTATGGTTGCATGGGTTTATGTTGCAAGATGTTGAACCTGGTAGTTCTAGGGCAAATACTATGGTTTAGATTTAGATGCTGGTTTTCAGTAATCGGAAGGGGAAACCCTTCTTTGATTAAAAAAAACTATGACCTCCATTCTGGTTTACTAGTCCCCATCGTACTTTGGGTCAAAGTTTGTCCACGAATTTTACTTGTAAAATGTTAATGGAAAACGAGATTTTGTTATACCAAACAAAAAAGTGTTGGATGGAGTGATTGCTCTGACACAGACGCGACCTCTCATAGCGCAGGCATTGAACCGGCACGCCGGCCAAGAGGGCCGCACTCGCTGCAGGCCTGGCTGAGCACGCCTCCTCGCCGCGTGCAACCAGCTTAAGACTGCCCCGCCTGCCTTCATTGAATCCGCGCGTGTGCTGGCAACATGTCCTTCCGCGAGCCGGCAGGCATTTTAGAACAGAAAAAATGACTAAAATATAATTAATTTACGCATGGTCTTGACTTGTTGTGCTCGCACTGGTAGCAGGAACTAGTAGAGGTTTTTCTTTATTTATAACTCTCCTCACATTTTTTTGGCTTTGAAGTGAATCATGGTTGTGGACATTATGTATGAATGTGCAGATATCTGTGAACATGAGTTTGATGTGGAAGTTGAACTTCGAATGTCGGGCTTGCGCGTGAACTATACCATGTCCAATGCTTCATCTGTTATTGTTTGGAAAGTAATTGCTGTTATTACATGACACAAAAAAACATTTTGTGCCACATTAGTAGATGCACAAACATCACAACAGGCATGCTGACTAGATAAACATTTGAACCTAGCTATTATGAAGGAAATTTTGTATTGACAACAGTTTTAGATACCAGGAGACGCCTAGCCTGCTCTTCCTCTGCTAGCTTATTTCTGGCTTCTTCCATCTCTTCTTTGGCTTGGGTGAAGAGCATCTGATTGCTCATTTCGCTTCTTCAGGAACTCAGCTACATTCTCAAGGGATGCTGAACGCTTTCTTTCAGCCTTTACTAAAGCCACGAGGACACGAATAACTGACGACTCCACCTGGCTTGTGTGTAATCCAGCATCATGTGGGAATTTGCACCTTGTCTCTAGTCCAACATCATTAGGGAACTAGCACCTTGTGTGTAATCCAACCTCATTTTGGAAACATGATCTCGAGGTTGACCATACTTCCCTCCTCGCAGGAACTGCATCCTGACATGAAGTTACTTATTTTTTAGATCAATACTCAGAGAAACCTAGATCCATTTAGTAGAATCCAGATAAACAGAACTCGGAGAAGTGAATTCAAAAGGAAAAGAAATATAAAAATAGACTACAAGGTGAGAACACCCACTTCCTACATGAAGCTAAAAACGAAAGCATTAGGACGATTAAGACTCTTCTTATTACACATTGAAGAACACCATGCTTAAGAGAAACAGAAACTACAACATATACACATCGAAGAACACGAGGCTAAATGAAAGTAATTGAAAGGGTGTTACTTACCAAAGCTCGTTTTACAGGTTCGGTGCAGCTCCTCTTTAACTTGCCACGCTCCTTGAAGATGTCCCAAATATCCCGTGTTTGGGCTTCATTGCTCCTCTGCATGTTCACAATCGTGGTTTTAAAATCTCAACATGGCAAGAAAAATACTATTAGTAATACTCGCGGATCTTGTGGGCAACATTAAAGCACTCGTCAGCAATGTTATAGCATCTCCAACAGAATCGCAACTCACGGCGCTTTAAAAAAGCGTTTATAGTGCTGAGATCGATAAGTAGATACTAGAGAGTAGAGGATAGTTCTCAACATAGATAGATAAAAAAAAGATAATTCAACTACTCCTCGTCGTCCTACTCCTCCTCGGTGATGTCCTCCTCCGACGTCTGACTGTAGGCGTGAAGATACCGATCGTCATCGGATTCCCAGGGCGACGCTGGTCCTAGCCTCATGTTGAATTGAGCGTCCGCTTTTCGCCTACACTTGTCCTCGCGATAGACGGCTCGCTCCGCCCTCCTCTTATCCCTCTCCGCCCTCGTTTGCACGTAGAACTCGCGCTTGTTGATGATGTCCTGTGGGAAGTGTTGGCGCCACAGCACCATGGCTTCCTTGTCCATCTCGGCGATGCCGAGACGGTGCTCCCGCCTCCGGTTGTCGCGACGATCCTCGTCGGTGCTAAGCCGCGGCAGAGGCGCAAGCTCCTGCGCTCGATCCCACGTCGGCACGTTGGGGAAGTTCAATGTTCTATGAGGCCAGCGGAGGCGCCATGCCACCGCGTCGTACGCGCGGGCGGCCTTGTTGGCGATGTCAAAATTGCCGAGGCCGAGGCGCATCCCGCGGAACTGGATCTCGGCGAAGAAGCCGCCGGAGAGGCGCGCGCAGACGCCGCAGTATCCCCTAGTTTCCCGGTGATGCGGCGACATGGTGGCGCGGCGGCAGCGAGGCGAAAAAGAGCGGGGAGAGAGTGGTGGCGAGGCACAGAGCGGTGGTAAGGCACAGAGCGGTGGGAGGGCGTTGGATTTTATAAAGCGCACCGGACGCCGCACGCCAAAACTAGCGCACGCCCGGCCGCTTTTTCCCGCGCGCGCATGATCCTTTCCCGACATCTCTTCTATCTCTACTCTCTTCTCTACGGTTATATTTATTTAATATTTAATATTTATCTCTACTTCCTTTACTGTCTACTTTTTTTTCTCTATACTTTTTTTTCTTGCAATATAGGCCGTCCAATTTATATCTGACAGATAGGTAGGAACAAATGGGAATTTTTCAAAAAGATACCCATGCCCCTCTCCAGATTTGCAAATAAGGCCTTCCCTCGTTCATCCATTTCTCCCACAAGATAAACTACTCATACAAATGCATCTTGATGCATCCAACGCATGGGCATCTTGCTAGTTCTAAAAACCTTTCCATCATTTGCCACACTACTGGTTGCAGATGAAAAACCTACCCAAGCACAGCGCGATACAGGAGCGACACACAATTACAAGCTGATATTCTGTTAGACAATGGAAGCTATAACCAAATACTTTTACGGGAACAATAGCACCCATGAAATTTGAAGGGTAGGTATGCACAAAATTGGAACTGCAGATGTACTGCTAAGTGATTCAATACACACATTACCAATTGAGGAGGAGAACGATGGTCGCGGCGGCCTTTGTGAGTCATGGTCGGCAACGGGAGTCAGTTCATTGTCCACGACGGTGGTACTTCTGCGCTTGGCGTCGGCTTCCGGGAAGCAGATCTGAGACCGTGGAAGAGGCACCGTGTACGATGACGATGGTGGACCGGCTCCAGTGCGGCGTACGAGGTCGTCGATGAGGCAGATGCGCTGTGGTGGACGAGTGCGCCGATGTCAAGGGGAGGAGCACAAAGGCTGCGGTGCCGTGGAGAAGTCTATTTTGCGGTGGGGATAGAAAATGGGGAGTATTCAGGTGTACTACTCTGGGTGCCGGGGTGGGGTTGGGTGGGTAGGGTGAACCTGAAGTTACGAAAAAAGCCCCCTACCAAGCGTCATCTGTAGGCCTGTTCCGAAGGCTATGATGGTAACTTCCCACTGCTCGAATCAGGGTCGCGGGAGATTTTCCCACCGACCTCAAAATTTTGTGACACTGGACTCCCTGTGTGGCGTGTTGAGTGATTCGGCTAAGCAACTAGCGAGTAGTAGTAGTAAACTCTGCATATTAGGTTTGACCGAAGTCAAACTTCCTAAAGTGTGACCAAGTTTTTATAAGAATATAAACATTTACCATAACAAATATGTATGATGTGAAAGTACATTCAATAATGGATCTAATGGTATTTATTTGTTATTGTATATGTTAATATTTTTTGTTATAAGCTTTTTGAGAGTTTACAAAACTTGGCTTTGACCAATGCTAATACGCGGACTTAAAATGAAAACGGAGGGAGTACACATTTGTTTTCTTAGTTTGTAGTGAACTAATCATTTGTTGAAATTATGAAATAAATATATTAGGCTATTGACTTCGAATGTAATGGTCTATACAATTCAATAGTTACAATCATTGTCGAATCCCAAGATGTATACAAGGTCTATAGTACTTCACAACATGCTCAAACTCACATAATCCCAGTCAAATGAGAATCTAAATGCATTTCATAGTTATTACTTTGTAGGATGCAACAAAAACAACCAAAACTCTACATCAGCCATTATAGAAGCAACATTTTGACATATCCCAATGTGTGAATGAAACGTGCAGAGAGAGCTTTTGAAGATGGAGCAGATAGGGCGAGAAAGATTGTATGTATGTGCATGAGAGAGTAGGAGACAAACGTAATGAGACAGAGAGAGAGAAAGAGAAAGAGAGAGCAAGAAGTTAGGTCTATGAGAAAGATGGAGACATGTAAGATATGTGAGATGCTTGTGCATCCGGATTCTGTATACGTGGAAGGAGAAGAGACACCATGTTTGATGAGAGAGCTAGAAAAACATGGACAAGAGGGGAAGGATCTCATGGGTTGAGGGATTAACAATTTTGTGCGGGGGAGAGAGGGATTGGTAATTTTATGCAAGAGAGAGAGAGAGAGAGGGTGGGGGGAGGAGTCAGTCAGCCGTCGTCACATCACCCTGCTTCCAAATGACCCCGCATTCTCTAGCGCGGTGTGGTCGCCGTCTTCAATCTGCTCGATGCCCTCTTTGAAGATTGAGGTGTTTTGCATGTTGGGGTGCAAAGAAGCACAAGCGAGAGTGGTCGCCGTATAACCTTGGATGGGGATGAATTGTGTGCTCGGGGGAGTGTGTGTGTGTGTGTGTGCGCGCGCGCGCGCCCGTGTGTGTGTCAGATATTGAGCGAAAACAAACCTAAGGAGAGAAATGGGTATTCACGAAGAGATTGTGCGGGCCTTGAGGTGGGCAGGGGCCGAGTGAGGGTGTCAAAATGTGCGCGTTGATGCATGTGTTGCATGCGATCGTGCGAGGGACGGATGCATCGAGAGAGATGGTTGTTGTGTTACGGATGCTCCTCTCTCTCTCTCTCTCTCTCCCTCACACACACACACACACACAAGTAAACTAGAAGACTGTTCTCTCATGTATACACAACGTATCGGCATCTGTCTATGTCTCACTCATGCATGAACATTTGCACATTCACACCTCTCTATGTCTGTATCACACGCACACGGTCTCCACATTACCCTTCCACCACAACACACATATGGACACATACACACGTTCTCTCTCAGTCACACACACAGAATAAGTATTAAAAAACTAGGGCGCACCTAAAACGTCCAAATCCAAATAAACACAAACTGGAGCGAAATTCAAATATATGGAAATATTGTAGCATCAAGAAGTTTCCCAGGAAAAAAAAGTTGAGTAATATTCCAGCATTGTTTTGACACACACAAAAAGGTTCGGTGGATGTCCTTCGAGCGCGACACAGTGACGCACCGTTCGATCGACCGCGTGGCCGCGGTTCACGTGCTTGCACATGATTCCATATAGTGGTTGTGGTACTAACTTCATTTTTTTAATAAAAGCGCTGCCTAAGTCTAATGTTTACGTGTACTAGTACGGTTTTCTTTTAACTTTGACCAACCTTATATAAAACTAAAGTAAGCTCCCATACGCGCACTCATCAATATGCCGCCGCTACCGTTGCACACGCCGGTGCCCCCTGCTCCGGCCAACAATTACTCGCCCATCACTGCCGTGTCGCCGCCATCCCTGTGCCATGAAGACGAAGGCTCGCCCGCTCACGTCGTCTGCAGTCCCTCCTCGCCATGCCGCTGCGCTGCCAAGCACGCGAGCAGCTGGTGGAGCCGCGTCTATGCACGCAGTGTACGAAGAGGAGGACGAGCGCGTGCTCCAGCATGCCGGCGAGGAGGAACTAGCGTGTCATTGTCGTCTCCGCCCGCGCGGAGGAGGCGCGCATGGTGGCTGTCATGGCGGAAGCCAATCGCACGCGCGTTGAGCCCACAAACCGGGTGCGGACGCGGAATCTACCTTCGAGACCTTGAATGCCATGTGGATCCTGCAATCTGAAGGAGCAATTTGGGTCAGTCGACTCATGTGAGCCGTTTGATGCAACATGGATGGCTAGAAGGGCTTCTTCCACCTCTTCTGCCGTCTTCTTCCTTCGATCTGTCGAACTTCTTTCACAAATCGACTGACCCAAATTATACTACTAGTACGAACGTATTAAGTACAATAGGAACATGAAGATACGAGCAGTAGTACCAACTGCAAGAAGAACAGTAGTAAGACATAGTACTAGTACTACTCTACGTACTAAAGAGTTCAAATAACGAGAAAGAACATAAACATAGTTCTGTTGGGGCCTCAACACAACACACCCTTGAAAATAAACTAAGCAACTAGTCTGCTTGACACTGCAGTAGAACCAGCATGAGCGACGACACTGCCACCTACTCGGAGTCCAAGTCCACGTCCTCGACTTCGTCCTCGTCCCTCTTCCTCTTCCTCTTCGCCGATGCTTCTTTGCTTGAACCGGACACTGGGCTCTGCTTCTTCATCCAATACTTGTAGATATTTAAACAAAGGTAGGCATCCATTGCTGCGTACAAGATGTGATCTTCATCTAATGTCTTCGACTCCCATGCATGATGAAACCTCGTGATGAGGTTTCTTCAGTTTAGTGTATGAAGGATAAATCATGGTTGCTGCCAGGGTCAACATTGAAGGTTGAGAGAAGGACACCAGGCTTGCCTTCTGGAGATCGAAGGGCTGGCCTACAACAAGACCTATCCGACGCAGGACATCCCTGTAGTTCTTAAAGCCTAGAGTAACGAATTTCACTCTTTTTTCCTTGAGGAAGTTCTTAAAATCCTGGCACTCAACATCGGCATGGCAGATGTGGTAGACCAAGCAAACGTTATGTACGCAAACCTAGATCACGACGGGCTTCTTACTCTCTTCATCCTTTAGATCCTTCTCTCGTCCCAGGACTATGGTGTACTCAACATCTAGCCCAGCGACCCACTCATCCGTTGAACTGTTGAGCATGCGTAGGAAGCGAGCAAGCCGTGCTTTCATCGTCGCGGATCCACGTGTGTAGATGACGATGAACTGATCGCCGGTGATGGCTCTAACCTGGTACTCAGCAGCGACCATGGAGATTTGGGAGGCCATGGATTTTGGAGGAGGGTTAGGAGAAGTTGAACTGTTGTACCCCGCAAAAACTGGGAGCAAACTAATGTGAAAGGATGGGATGACTGGGAGCGAACTGTTGTGAGGTAGAAGACGGGGACGAGTAGGGCGTGCGAACAACGTTGGGTTGCTGGCTTGCCCGGTCGATAAACTGCTGCAAGCCCCAAAAGAGTTCTCGAGAACTATGCGGGACCCACTAGATGTCATGTCTACTAGACCCATATCGTAGGCCTGGCGGTATAGCTTCTGGCTGTTCGCACGCCATGCCGGCGCGTGGATGTAACTTCACTTAATTCCGTCAACCGTCGCGCCTCCCACGACCTTCGCCTCCCTCGCGCGGTCGTGCCCTTTGAGACTTCGACCGGCTATAAATGAGCAATTTTTTTTTGCCTACTCCGCATGCATGATACTCCCTCTGGTTGTTTTTACTCCCGTCAACCGTTTGCAAAGTGTTTGACCAAATTTATACTTTTCTTAACACCACCTTATATTAATTAACCAGCCACACCAGTACACTCATTTGATACAATATTCACCACACAGGGCGGTATGTTATTTACAAGAATACCATCTAATCTATTGTCAAAGCTATACTTAGCGATTAAGTGTGCCACCTTATTGGCCGAACGGCTAATCTTTGACAATTGAAGATTGTTGATCAACTTCGAGATGCTCAACGCTTTCATCTTCAGGCCACGCATAGCAGACCTGTCATAGTCCCCCGATGAAAGAGACGCTACCACAAAAGCGCAATCAGTCTCTAAAATTACAGGATTATGAAGAGAAATACCTATGTAGAGACCGGCAATGCAAGCCCTAAGCTCCGCTTCCTCCACGCTTTGACAAGCATCAATGAAATCCCACGACCAAATTTATACTAAACGTATCAATATCTACAATACTGATTATAATGAGTATAAGAGCTACGATTTATAATGAGTGTAAAAATATTGATTTGACATTGCGAATGTTGATACTCCCTCCGTTTAGGTGAGTAAGTCATCTTAGGCTGTGCACCATGACCAAGGAGGAGGGGAAAACGAGAGACATTAATGTTTATTTGCTAATTAAATAGTATTGCATGCAATGAACTAACCACTGCATGTCATGTTTGATAGTCTCAGGTCATTAAAAGCATGCACACCCTCATCTCTTATTGGTTGATATGTCAAGAAACAAGAAACGAGGTAGAAGTTAATGCACCGCACCTACGTGTTTTGGGATTATTTGGTTTTCGTAAGATGACTTACACACCTAGCTATTAGAGTACCACTACCTCCCTTCTAGTTTAAAGGGCTCGACTCAAAAATTTCACCTACTCTTAGCAAGATAGTAGAGGCGGTGGAATAGTTTTTGAAGTCTGCAAGAGTACTCAACTAATGTTGTCGTTCTTCACAAAAAAATGTGTTTACCAATGCATGCATGAACACTAGTTACTCTAACCCCCTCTCTTCTTTAATTCTGTGCCACATCAGCATGTTTGCTATTCCCGTGTGCATGATACCAGCTAAGATACCACCATTATGGCCAGCCTTAATCATCGCATGCAATAATTTAGTGCACCTTGAAATATGAACATGTGTGGGGCGTGTATGTTTTTAATGACTTGAGACTATACCTAGCCCGGCATGCAAGATGAATTATTATGCACCGTTCCCCATACCTGCAGGAAGCCCGTTCGTCTCCAAATCTTTTCCTCTCCATGTGTGGAAACAATATGCCTGCCAAACTCTCCTTCTCCCTCCGGCAGTCCCACCACTCCACCCCATGTGAAAAAATCTGCATGCATGACTCTCCTCCCCCCATGCTCGTCCAATCCATTGTGACCAGCAATATTTCCACCCCTTCGCTCCCTCGTAATTTACTCCAACAAATATGCCCATGTAGCTTTTACTTAACTTCAGGTGCATTGGGTCACTGACATATGGGCCCATCAGGGTACTGGCCCACATGTCAGTGATGCAACTGGACCTGCAGTTAAGTCAGTGCAGCTCAGTCCATATCTTACGTAGGTGTGCCATTGCTCGCTATAAATATTGCGCCTCCCACGACATCGCTATCTCCTCCCCCTCATGTTCACGTTCATCGCTATCTCCCCCCTCCCTCTCACGTCGACCACCATGGCATCGCCCCTCCCAAGCCCTAGGAGCCCCTCGCTGCACCACGCGGACGGTCACGCATCGCCGTTCCGTTCCTCGCCGCCACTAGTCGAGGAGGACGCGTCGGTGTTTCGCTCCTTGTCGCTACGCGACACGTCATCGTTCCTTTCCTCGCCGCCACTAGTCGAGGAGGACGCGTCGGTGTTCCGCTCCTCGCCGCAACGCGACGCGTCGCCGTTCCGTTCCTCGCCGCCACTAGTTGAGGAGGACGCGTCGGTGTTCTGCTCCTCACCGTGACGTGTCGAGGTGGACGCGTTGGTGTTCCCAATCTCGCCAGCACGCGTGTCGGAGGATGCGTCGGCTCCTTGCTATGAGGAGAATGCCGCGCCGCCCGCCGAGCCCCCCAGCCTTGAGGAGCTTTGGAAAGAAATGGATGTCGCCTTCTGGGAGGCTTTGCCTCCAGCAGAGCGTGCCAAAATAGAGGCGGAGAAGAAGGCCGAGGAAGAGAAGCGCACCACGCAACAAGCTGCCTGGGAGATCTATGTCACGTCCGAGAGAGTCAGGCAGTTGGCTCTTTGGCAGAAGGCTCATGCGAGGGCCGTGAGGGTAGCGGAGGACGCCCATGCCGACGCCCTGAGTGCAGTCGGGCCCAAGCGCCTCATCTACGCTTGGCGGTACATGGACCGGGTGCACGCTTCCAGCCAGGAGGAGTACCTGTTGGCGCCGGATCACCACACCGGTGAGATCGTGCTCGCCCACCGGCAAGCCGCCAATCAGCACCTCACGAGTTGAAAGGCTGAGGAAGAGGCGTTGTGTTGGCGCGTTGGGAAATGGCCGCGCACCAGGGCACTCGTGGCGTGCCGCAAGCGCTCCTGCGAGCGCCGTGGCTTTTTGGAGGAGTATAATTTTTGTTTCGTAAGGCGATCTCATTAGTTTTGGGACGCAAATGATAAATCCCGAACGTTCAGGAATTTTTAGCGTCCTTAATTAAGTATGTAAAAGGGAAAGTTTGGAAACGTTGTGTATTATTACGCATTTTGCAAGTACGTGCATATAGCACAAACTTTACTATATACTATCGGACTACACGTCTCTCTCGATATATGCTTGCAGACTGTGCTACTCCCTCCGTCCAGGTCAATAAGTCATCTTTGGTTGTGCATGGTGATCAAGAAGGAGGGAAGACTTGTACACCTAGACGGAGGGAGTACTACTATTACTTATGTACGTCCAAATGCACGTTTTAACATTACGATGCGGTTTTCGTAAAAGTAGAAAAACAACACTAGTCAAGCTTGTGAAATGATTCAATGCAAAACAAATGCAAAAAAAATGCTCGTTTGATTGTTTACTTTTAGCTTCCTTCTTTGTGGTTATTTCTCTGTCGTACTTTGTACGGAGTATCTCACTGGTTGGAAAGGCATGCAAATTCCCAAACTGCTTCCTACACCCTGTATCGAATTTTTTGCCTAACAAGTTGTGCCGTGCAATTGGAATTCCAACTTGAGTACTACTACTAGTAGGAGTACCAGGGGACAGTTTTTTAGGCTTCTAGATTAGTAATCCCATAACTACTACCTCCGTCCTGGTTTATTGGTCCCCATTGTAATCTGTGTCAAATTTTGATCATAAATTTAACTAATGAAATGTTAGTGCATGTCACATGCATTACTCCATCCGTCTAGGTGAGTAAGTCATCTTTGGTTGTGCACTGTGACCAAGGAGGAGGAGAAAACGAGAAACGTTATTGTTTATTTGCTAATTAATAGTATTGCATGCAATGAACTAACCACTGCATGTCGTGTTTGATATCTCAAGTCATTAAAAGCATGCACACTCTTTATCTCTTATTGGTTGATATGTCAAGAAACAAGAAATGAGGTAGAAGTTAATGCACCGCGCCTAAGTGTTTTGGGATTATTTGGTTTTCATAAGATGACTTAGGCTGGTCATAGTGGGGAGTAACTTAGACTAGTAACATGCATATGTTACTAGTCTATGTTACTACCTCTATAGTGCATAGTATTATTGATTAGTATCATAGATGGTCTCTTTTATTGCCATGCATGACACATAGTAGCATCACATTTATTATGTTACGGTATCTACCTATGTTACTTTAACCATCTCTCTCTTCTTTAATTGTCTGCCACATAAGCATGTTTGCGAGTCCCAAGTGCATGATACTACTTATGTTACCCCAACTATGGCTATCCTTACACACCTAGATGCACCGCGCCTAAGTGTTTTGAGTAACATTTATCAGTTAAATCTTTGGTCAAAATTTAGCACAAATTACAATGGTGAGGAATAAACCAGGACGGAGTAGTAGTTTAGAAGCCCAAATAAATGAGTGAGGCGCCTTATTGTTACTCTCCACTGTGACTAGTCTTGTGGGAAAAGCTGGGGAAGCCGCCAAAAGAACTGGCCCTAGGAGTAGTAGCTAGGGATCGAGTGTGGGAGATGAACCGGAGAAAGTAAATGCAGAGAGATGAAATGCAAAAAAGACGGAGAGATGTGATGGTTGCTTGTCCGTTTATTTTACCAGGCCACTTATTATTGGGAGTGGTTGGGTTTTGTGATATGACGGCTTTACTACCGTGCCACGAGCGGGGTGAGAGGTGAGACTCCCGTGTAGAGCCGCCCTCTACACTTGTACTACATCGGTCGTGGTTTATTAGTCCCCCATTGAATTTGACTGAAGAGTTAACTAACAAAATGTTAGTGCATGTTAACAGAAACTATGTCGTTGGATTCGTATTTGAACATAGTTTTGAATGATATAAATTTAGGTGACATGCATCAGTATTTATCGTACTATATATAATGTTAGTTCAATTTTTGGTCGTACTAATCTATAGTAGTAAGGTGCCCGTGCATTGCACCGAAGAGTGAAATGCATTGATCGGGGAGTTGTTTATTTTGATAAAGGATGTGGGGGTCATCTCATGTGTAACGGGCATCGATAGGTTTCTTCGGATATTATCTCATCTCTAGAGCTGACAAACATCTGGGTGAAATAGATAAAAAGGTATCTTTTGCAAAGAAAAGCGTTCAACTGTTCAACTGTTCAACCTGCATCCAAAACTTGTGAAGAAATAACACTTATTGTGCTTTGCAAGAAATGATCTTTAAGAATTTGTTTTTAGTATTGGTTGTTATACATGTTGGCTACAGATGACATGGCACTTTCTTATAGTCAACACTTGGCTATACTATTAAGTAATATTAACCATGCCCTTATACACCTAGATGAAGGGATTAAGTCAGGATGACTTGCAAGGGGGCAGAGGAGATGTAAGAAATGGTTCATCATAAGTCTTTCACCAGTACTGTAGTAAAAATTCATACATGGAAGATTCTAGACTAAACCATAAACGGATACACTTTTATTCATGCGCGATACTCCAATAGAGCAAGATCCTGCATGGAAGTCTCCACATGCTTAGACAGCGGATTACATTGAGTGAAGACTAATGATCAACATTTAACTTGATAATGCGTATTTTTTTAGAAGAACATGGAGGCTCCTCCCTGGTTCCATTATCAGATGAAACCCAAAGTGTCTTACATCAGCTCACTGAGAGGAGCAGTTCAAAGGAAAGACTGTGGCGAAAGACACTCAAGTTTAACGACAAGCTTACAGAATCAAAAGCGGCAAAGACACGGGCCATAAGCGCCCACACACACACTACATGTTTTCTAAGTGCACTTGATAATGCGTATGTCTAGGTGAACCTCCTTGGAGTCCCCGTGCACCGCGTCGACGGGTAAAGGATGCCATGGGTTTTCCAAGTCCACATTGGCGGGATAGTCCCAGCTCCCCAGAGTCCAAGTCTGTTCGATGAGGCCGGTGTCGCTGACCACGCGACCCGGAGGGGTAGTAA
The DNA here is from genome assembly GCF_018294505.1 of Triticum aestivum. Classification (NCBI taxonomy): domain Eukaryota; kingdom Viridiplantae; phylum Streptophyta; class Magnoliopsida; order Poales; family Poaceae; genus Triticum; species Triticum aestivum. Next base: position 160,151,953 of record NC_057810.1, read on the forward strand.
CATTGACCACGCACCCGTAAATCTGCCTCGTGTCAGTGTTAGCGTCAGCGACGCCGCCCCTGACGCACATTACAAAGACGGGGCAGCGGCCTGCGCGGGCCTCGCCAGTGCCCACGATCAAGAGGAAGACGCTGTCGTCCTCCTTCGAGACTAGCAGGAGGCGGTGATCCTCCAGCGACTCCGGCATGGTGAACCGGTAGCACGTGTCGTACTTGACGTTCTCCGCCAAGGGCCAGTAGTGACCGCTGCACGCATCCATGAGGTAATGCACCATGTCCACCGGCGAGTCACAAAAGGGCATCGGGCACTCATAACAGTGGACGAAGGGCTCCTTGGAGGCATCGACCAGGCCGTACATGAAACGGGAGTGGCTGTAGGGGACGTTGCACCAGTTGAATATATGAGGAAGTTACTACGAGATTTATTCCGAATAAGCACAAAAAAAATCATGACGGCTATAACAGAGATGAAACTAATCATGTGGACTAGCATAGTAGTAGGATACAGAGTAGAAACATGAATTCTACCACGATTTCGAACAGGAAGGACAAAAACACATACGATGCAACGGGAGCAGCACCGTTGGCGTTGAGGTTGTCACCCATGTCGTTGAGGAAGAGGTTGCCGAGGTCGGGGAAGAAGTCATCGTCGGTGAAGTCGTGGCTGCCAGCAGTCGCGAGAGTGCGCTCCCCAGATTTCAATAGCGCCCGCCGAGTGGAGCGCATGAGGGAGTGACTGTAGCGGACGTTGCGGCCGCCGAATGGAGCGCATGACTAGCACACAAACCACTAGATGGTGTGCTTACTAGTACTCCCTAGTCTCTATCTATCTATACCTATATATATATATCTACTCTTATAAAAAACCAAGTTGGTGATGATGGTATGCCTGTCATCTTGTAATATAGACCGTCCGATGTATATCTGATGGATAGAAAGCCAACTATGACAATTTTACAAAAGATACCCGCACCTCTCTCCACATTTACAGATAAGGCCTTGCCTCGTTCATCCTTATCTCCCACAACCTCGTGCTCCTCCCTATGTCTATATCTCTACTACTCTTCTTTGTTTTTTTATAACAAATCGAATAGCGCTGCGCCGTCTGCTGCACGCCGGGCTGAACACGCCTCCTCGCCTCCATCATCACCAACTGAGTCTTTTATAGGAGTAGGAGTAGAGAAAAAATAGAGTTGGTGATGATGGTCTGCCGTGCAATGCACGGGCATCTTGCTATTTTTTTGCATATAAGTCCAAACACCACGTAGACACGGTCTTTGAGCACGGTTCGTAGTCGTTCCACGCTCGGGCATTGAAGTTTGTAACTATTTTAGATTAGAATATACTACTCCTTCGGTGCTAGTAGTAGAGCAGAGTCCTACTCTACTACTCTACTCTAGCAATCTAGGGCATAGTAATGTAGTAGGTACTGTAGGGAGTACCAGTACTGTGATCACTCAAGCAAGTTGTCTGGCATCGATATGACCCTACGCTGCTGGTATGTGTCTCGTAAGTCAAGGGGCGTGTTGTAGTCATCATCACCTGTCCACTTCCCGCATCACATATTCGCTTCTCCATCTTTGTCCGCACATAATCTCATCCAAGCTTCCATCCCTGCTAAGGCGCCTCCCCCCCTCGTCCGAAACCCAAGCACTAACAATGGCAGAACCGAGCAGCGTCCGCCGAAAGAGTGGCTAGAATTCGCTCCCCACAGAGGTAATCAAGCTCATTGTTTCGCGTGTGGACAATCTCAGTACCATGCCGCTCGCCGCGTGCTCGTTAGGGCTGTACCGTTTACTCAAAGCCCTCAGGCCGGAGCTTTTTAAGCTAGCTCCTTGCTTGCTGATGCCGCCTGATCTTCAGAAACGGATGCCACGCAGCATAACGATCGTAGGGTGGCAAGCATCAACCCCCTTCATTGCGATCCGATCCCCGTCAGCCTCAGCTACATTAACGGTATGTACTGGGTCGACATGAACACGTCTTGGATGGTGCTCGTCGACGGTCACGACAACTGGATGCTCGTGGAGGTCTACACCCGGCGATTGACCCCCCTTCCTTCGATTAACACTGCACTGCTTTGGCACCGCGGCCCAGAATACTAGGAATCTTATAGTAGCCAACATGATACCAAGTTTGATTTGCTCAAGGTTGTAATCTGCCAAGTGCCCACAAGATCTGCGAATTATAAAGATTTCAGGCTAATTGCGTTCTTCAAACGCGGGCTCGCCTATCTGACAGGTCACCGCGGTAAGTGGATAAATCTGCACGTCCATCGCAGGATCATATGTCCTCCATGGTTCTATGATGCCATTGAACACAAGGGCTTCATTTACGCTATCGACTCCTTCTATGGCTGGACGTATTGCTGGCCTACTCCAGTCATCGCTACAAATGGCTGTTACAGCAGTATGTTACTTTCCTATGATATCATGATGGCTTGCTTATATTACTGTCAACATTTACTGAAAAAAATATTCATGCTCATAACATGCTGTTCTTAAGATTGACTAAATCAAGAGCCCTTTTTTATTTGACTCCAACTTGATATGATGTTGTAGGCCACCTGGTGTCCCTACCCTTCCTAATCCCAGAACCTTTCAAAGAAAAGTGGCATGGCAGTTGCAGGTTGTTCCTAGCTCGATCAGACGACGGCGAAAGATTGATGATCGTTCGCACATACCGGACGTGTTGTTTCGCGGAATAGAATCACAGTCACTGCAAGGTCTTTGAGCAGGATCCCAGCTTCTCTGGTCCATCAGGAATTTTTTATTGGGGGCTGGTAAGTAGCCTTAGTACACGCTCTCTGTTCGGACTGAATTATCCGATTAACCTGGAGATAACCGACTGCAAGGATCATGATGGCAGCGCGGTTTCGTTCATCAGGTAAAACTGTGTGTACACAGCGTACCATGCGTCTCTGCATGCACCATACCCTGATATGTGCCGCCATGCTCTGCAGCCCAAAGTAGGAGAGAGGGTCGCAAGTATCAGACTTCGACCTGCTGGCTGGAGTTTCCCCCGTCAAGCACCCATTTGGTTCAAACCGTCAGCCAATCTCCACAGCTTAATTAATAGTAACGTCTAACTGAGCCAGTTAGTTAGATGCGTACACTTGGTGTAGTAGGATCTTTGTTTAGTTTGATGCATACACTTGTTCTTTTTTGGTAGCCCTTTTGTAGTGATGGCTGATGTTTGGTTTGGAAGAGAGAGCTACGTCTTCACTCTTCTGGCCTGCTTACTGCTTCTGTTGCACCCCCAGCCTTGGTTGAATAAATGTGTTGTTAGAACCACAAACACAATGTTTTGAAAGTCGTTGCACGGTTCGATCCTTAGTGCCCCGTACCGTACGTAACACATACTATTTTTCGTATGAAACACATTTTCCACTTGTTGATAACATGCAGCCCACTAATGAAGCCCAATAGAGGAGCCCATAATTAACTGGAAGGGAGGCTCTCACATGAATCCGGCCTAGGTACATGCTCATGGTCCCCTAAACATAAATAAGTAAATAAATAAATAAAGCTAAATGCTCATGCCCCAGTTCTTTAAATTCATGATTTAACAGGAGGATATTATTTCCTATGATAGTGTCATTACATTCAGTCGATATTATTCTTAGGCAAAGATAGCGACCAGTATTTTTTCTCCTAGCATTTTCTTTGTGCAACCAGCGGACCCATGCAAATCATAGTCAACGTCGTAAATAGTTCCAGTCCATTTTTATTTTTCAATAAGAATGTCCAACCCAGCCCAGCACATTGGCGACAACACTTTATCCTCCGCCTTGGTGCGCTCGCCGCGGCGCCGCCGTCCGGCCCTGTCAACATAGTTTTTTTCAAAACGGTCCCTGTCAATATAGTGAATCGGGAGAGCACTGTAGTTGTGAGTATGACAGTACGGACCCACCAGGTCCACTCCCGAACACAAGCAAGCGCCTCTTATACTACTCAGATGCACCCCTTGTTTTTTTACTCTAATCCACCCTGCTGATATCCGGGACCCACATCATTTTTAAGGTATAGTCAATTAACGACAGAATTGCAAAACTTTTTTTTAGTAGTAATTCGGAGGAGCAGGCTATAAACTGGGTTGTGCGGTCTCTGTGGCCCGTCTAAGAACATGACCAGCCCAGCAGGTTTTTCTTTGGGAAAATAGGTAGCCCAACATTTCTTTTTGAAGAATACCCAAGCTAGGCCTATTTGATTTCTTCGACTTACTGGGCTGCAAATCTTTCAAGACGAGGAGGGATGTATTCTGGCCTGGCCAAAGAGTATGGTCAGTGTCTGTTAAAAGTAATATCAAAGGGGTTGAAAATTCCAAAAAAAATATAACAAATGGGATGATAGTTTCTTTTTTGTTTTTGTTCTTCACTGATATTTTACAGTATTTCATTGGATTTAATATGACATAGTACTAATTTATTTTTAAACTTGTTTTAGTATGGCTACTAATTTTTGGATTAAGAATATTTTGTTCCCCAGCCAAAATTTGCGTATTTTCAAAATTTCGCTCATATTTAGTTAATTTTTTTGACCCTGGTACTAACCAAAAAATGGGCAGCAATTCTAAAAATGGAAAACGGGCTGCAATAAATTCCATATGAATTAGAAAATGAGTAAAAAATATAAAAATAATAGCAAATGGGTTGTACACGCCACATTTTTCGAGGCTGACTTGTTTACGCAACGCTTTGTCAGTCAACACACGATTCTAGCAGTAGTGACTGTTGGATGTCCATCCAACGGCCGACGTGCTTCTTCAATCTCTGATCTTCCTACTCCAGCTGCCTAAACTAGCGCCGGCGGGACTACCTGCTCCCTCCTCTTATGGCCCGCTGTGATGTTGCGCAGGCTTCCCCGGCCCACCCTACTCCCTCCGCTGGCCTGGCCGCACGCAATCAACTACCTCCTTATTATGCGAGAAAAAATGATTCCTCCCACTAACATCTGGGGCGCACCGGTTGGTAGGCTAACCTGTGGCCCTACTAAGTTGACGCGTACGCAGGGCTTGTCAACTTAGTCAACAAATGATTGTAGCAGCAGTAACCGTTGGATTTGAATCGAACGGTCCTCCTGCTTTTTCAAGTGCTGCTCTTCTTGCACCAGCCGCCCAAACCAGCGCCGGCGAGACCGCCTACTCCTGCCTCCAGTTGCCGGCTGTGCTGCCGTTGAAGCCTCAACGCCCCCAACTACTCCCACCGCTAGCCAGGCCCTGCGGCGATGGCAGCCTCACACCGCAGCCGAACCAGTGAACCCTCGTACTCCTCTCCGCGTGGGCATCCGCTGTAGCGTCTTCCCCGGCTCCGCGTTGTCCCGTTCCTTGGCCTCGCCGTCGTCCACCGCCCTGGTGCTCTCGGCACGACGTGGTCAACGTGGTCATGGAAAGACTTCCATCGGACGTGGACTGTACGTGGAGAGGCCGACAGCTGGGTCCACGGCCGCACACAAGGAGATGCCTCCTTATTACACGCAAAATAAAGATTCCTCCAGCTGACATCTGGGACCCACCGGAAGGACCCACCAGCTATATCTTTGCACGCAAGGAAGTGTCTCCTTATTACGCACAAAAAATGAATACCCCCTGCTAGCTGGGACCCACCATAGTGGGTGGCTGACTTGTGGGCCTACTAAGTTGACGGGGACGGAGGGCTTTGTCAACTTAGTCAATACTCTAGTGACCGTATGATGTCCATCCAACGGCCATAGTGCTTCTTCAACCTCTGGTCTTCTTACTCCAGCCGCCCAAAGCAGCGCCGGTTGTGCCGCCTGCTCCTGCCTCCTGTGGCCGGCTGTGCTGTCGCAGAGGCCTCACCACCCCCATACTACTCCCATCGCTGGCCAGGCCATCCCTCTACTCACCCACAACCCCTGTTATTCTACGGCGATGGTAGCCTCACACTGCAACCGAACCAGTGAACCCTCGTACTCCTCTTCACGTGGGCATCCACTGCTGCGTCTTCCCCAGCTCTGTGTCATCCCCTTCCTAGGCCTCGCCATCGTTCACCTCCGTGGTGCTCTCGGCGCGGCATGGTCAATGTGGTCAAGGAACGACTTCCATCGGACGTGCACTGTACGGGCAGAGGCTGACAGCTGGGTCCACAGCCATAGCAAGGAAGTGCCTCCTTATTACGTGGAAAATAATGATACCTCCACCTGACAGCAGGGACCCATCAGATGGGCCACTGTATTTCACGAAAAAACGTTTCCCCCCTGACTGCTGGGACCCACCAGCTACATCTTCGCACGCAAGGAAGTGCGTCCGGGAAAAAAAAATGATTCTCCCCCTGACTGCTGGGTCCCACCAGCTACATCTTCACACGCAAGGAAGTGCCTGATAGTCAGGACCCTCCTGGTCGAAGCGTACGTAGCGTTGTCATTCTGGTCACGAATGTGTACGTACATACTGGTGGATGTAGAGGCGCGCACGTGTCATAGTAGAGGCGCGCACGTAGCATGTACATGTACGTGCAACGGCCAGGGTGTAAGAAAGTAAATACGGCCATGTACGTACATATGGGCGGGGTCTCGAATGCCTACTCGCGCATACGTACGGCCAGGGCTCGTGTACATGGCTGGGTCGGAACGGAGAAATTGTGTCGTCGTCGTGTTCATGGGGAGGCAATGGAATGCGACGTGTTCATGGGGAGGCAACGGAATGCATCATGTTCATCGGGAGGCAACGGAATGCGTGGGAGCCAACCGGCTTGGACGGAACAGGTGATGGAAACGAGGCTTGGCGTACTACACAACGGAGGAAATGGCCTTGTGTTCGACCGGCCACGTTCGAAACGGGATCCTGTTCATCGGGAGGGATCTGACGTACCACAAAACGTAGGAAACGGACTTGTGTTGGACCTCCTATGGACGAAACGGGGTCCCGTTGATCGGGAGGGGTGTTGCGTACCGCAAAATGGACGAAACAGACTTGTGTTGGAGCGCTACGGTCGAAACGGGGGTCCTGTTCATCGGGAGGGGTGTGGCTTATCACAAAACGGGACTCCACGGGATACTGTTCATGTCGTGGAATCATCACGGAAGATGTCCTAGTGTGAGGACTTAGTCGTGAGGCCAACGTATCTATGTTGTAGCTTGAGAGGGGTTGAGCGAAATCGAGAAACGCAACACTGTACAAGGATTTAGACAGCTTCGGGCCCCGAGAAACATCATCCGGTAACAACCCTACATGTTGTTTGAGGCTAGGTCTTATTATCATCATGAGGGAGTCGCCGTAAACCGGCTCTCACAGTTATGTCTAGCCCTAGAGATTATTTCTTGTTGCTTGTCCCTTTTTGGGGAGCCCTGCCCCTTCTTATATAAGTTGAAGGGGCGGGTTACATGTAGAGTCCAACTCGGACTTAAGACTTAACTATTCTGACTTCTCTTCATGGGCTTCTTAACATCTTGGGCTTCATAACGTCTCGGGCTTCATAACCCCTGGCAACCCAGTTATCACTGTCTGCTGGGTTATGACTGGTGCTGGTTTATGATGGTCTGCCGGTTTATGATGGTCTGTCGGTTTATGATGGTCTCCCGGTTTATGATTGTCTGCTGAGTTATCATCTGCCTTAACTCCTGCCGGGTTATCATCTGACTTAACTCCTGCCGTGTTATCATCTGACTTAACTCCTGCCGGGTTATCATCTGACTTAACTCCTGCTGGGTTATCATCTGACTTAACTCCTGCCGGTTTACCAAGTACCAGCCGGGTTATAACTCCGGCTGGGTCATACCGCGGGGTATATCCCCGACATTAGCCCCCAGTTTAATTTGGATTTATCCATGTTAAACTGATCCTGAGCATCCTTAAATCCTTGTCATTTCCTTCTAGAAAATCCGGGTCAATAGGCCAGCTTCATAATCAAATTACTGACATTAGTTTGTCATAGAGAAATATTGTGAAGAATAACTCCTTTGATTGCTTAACAAAAATATTGGTCTTTGAAATACTCATCTGATCTTCAGTTGGTTTAAGATTGTAGAACTTTCTAGTTTATCATTGCAAAAATTACCGGTTTATAAGTATTGTTGGCACCGGGTCATAATTGTAGTTAACATCAAGCTTGAAAATATACCTCCTTTGTGTGCATATCACTTGTAGCCCCCAAGTCTTAAGAAAGGAGTGTAGTAACTGCTTAAGACTCGATTCAATATAAATGTTACAATCTTGAAGAAATCCAGTTTGTTCATCACTGGTCATAAAATTCCAAATATGTAGCCCGCAAGTGTCGGGTTGTCATGCTTGCAGCAACCTGGGACTTGTAATTTCCTGATGCTCATAAAAACTTCAACCAGTGTAGCCCCCAAGGGCCGGGTCATTATGCAAATAATGAGTTGGGACTTTGAAAATATGATCATGTAGACTTTAACAATAACGTGTAGCCCCCAAGGGCTAGTTTAGTAAGATTATACTGAACTGGGACTTTATGTATACTTCATTGAAAATAACATCATCTGATGTAACTCTCATCACGGGGCTTGAACCCACATCCACAAGGTTAAGAGCTTTGTGCTTTACCAATTGAGCGATGAATCTCTCAATATAATGGATTAAAACTTTTGTACCTTGAATTTTGACAGGAGCAATTGGTAGCCCCCAAGGGCCGGCTCATTATGATGTGATGAGTCGGGTCTTCGATGAGGTGAGCAAAAATAACTTTGCATTAGCCCCGAAGTGTCATGGTGCATGCTTGCACCGACATGAGACATGCATATTTGATATAATCTCAACTTAAATAATGTAGCCCCCAAGTGCCGGGTCGTAAGCCTACAGCGACTTGGGACTACTCCCTCCATTGTAGAATAAATCATATCCATTGATAAAATAATAACCATTGCGCTAAAAGAGACTTTGAAAACCTGAGACATAATATTGGTTATTGATAACCATAATAAAAATCCAGCCATGTTGGCTATTAAAGATTTGAATAATATAATCCAATGATTTATAAGCGCATGATTCCAATGGCGCAATCCTAATATATACTGGCGACTTAATGTCCAAAGCCAGACCGGGTTAATAAAAGCCAGATTATAACTGATCATGTACTGGTAACTTGTAGTTGAAAGCCAAGCCGGGTCAATAAACGCCGGTTTATCATAAAAGTGTTGTAAACCTCATCAAAAGAGAAAATTTGACAAATAAAAGCATATGAAAACTTGTAGTCGAGGCTTTACAAGGGCTGCCAGGCCCCAAATTCGAGGCTTTTCGTGGGCTGTCAGGCCGCTGAATTAAACCATTTTACAAAGCCTTTTAAGATGGGCCTCACATTAACCAATCGTTGTTTTAATTTCGACAAGTTTAGGGTCTATATAAGATTGACTTGTCAAACGTTCGGCGGGTCATACCAGGATTACCTGGACGGAGTGGCTTACTGGATGAAGGCAGGTTAATCCGGGGTTTTAGGTGTATACACCTGGCTTCCAAGCCGTGGCTTGATAGCCTATTAAAAGTGTATATTCTTTGTTCATTGCGATAGCAAAGAATCCCCAAGCAATATGTTGAGCTGTGCTCAGTGGGTGCCTATGTTTGAGTTATGCTTGTGCAACACTCTCTTTGGCCCCTAAGTAATTTCCCTGGTGGCCTTGCACCGATCAAGAGGTGTAGCTATGGTCGGATACGACCAAGCCCCCAAGTGATTATTGTGAGATGTGCTCAAGGGGCACCTATGTTTGAGCTATGCTTTTGCAACAGACTCTCTTTGGTCCCTTTAATTTTTCCTGAGAACTCGAACTTGCGAGAGATTATGCTTGTTGAACTAGAAATTCTTAAACCGGATATTGAGAGCTTCAAAGCTTTGTGGGAGACAGCTTTCCCGATTTTAAACCAGAATCCCTTTTTTTGAAGCCGGCAAGTTTCTGACGGCCTTTAATTTTGCACCAATATGGCGGTTTAGGGTCCTGCATTAAATAACTTTGCAAGCCGGAGTAATTGCTCTTTTAAAGAAAGCAATATATAATATGAAAACATACTGGATGGAATTCACCTGATATGTTAGGCCCAAAATTATCCATTGCGGAGTTGATGATCACCCCGGTAAAGGCGGGCGAGTCGGCTGTAGGCGCGGACGATGAGTCCGTCATGTATGTTGATGTAGCAGGGGCGGCGACTTGCTCACGTATTCGTCCAGTAGTACGTCACGGACAAGTACTAGTGCAAAAAAAATATTGGCTTACGCCCCTTTGCCACACCTTTGTAATAAATAATGGTCTGCGAAATAAAAATACCACAGACCGGAATAATTGTTTTTCAACCAATGTAATATATACTGATAAGATTTATAGAAAGGATAGCACCTGGTGTTTGTGAACCACAAATGATCTGGACGTAGACACCCGTAGATAACCTTTCTGTGCTATTAGTGAATTTTGTTTGATCCTTATGTATGCATCCAAAGGATTTTCAACAACACCTAATCACTTTGACTTATCGTCCAACAAGCCCCCTTTTTTCATCAAGAGGCCCGATGCCTATCTCTGTATCCACCAGGCCAAACTTCTCCTCATTTTTTCATCAATATGCATGGGAGCGTACGGGTGCAACCCGTGTGATTGGACGACCGGAGCGGGGACACAGTGGGGCCGCAAGCCAGCAGGGGCGATGCAAGAACCGGCCCTGGCGCGCTACGGGAACAGCGTAGTGGAACAAGGAGGAACGAGGCGGGAGGCGGCTCGCAGAGGCCGGCCAGGGCTCGTGCCTGCGGCCGGAGCTGGCCGAGGCCAAGGCCGGGCGGGCGAGCGGGCGCTCAGTTGTTGAACCAGCAAGTGGAGGACGGCTAGGCTGCATGCTGTCTTGTGGCTGACTCGGAGCAGAAGAAGGTGGCGGAGACCGGCGTGGGTGGAAGTGAAGTAAGGCCGTGGCGGCGGCGGCTCAAATTCAGGGCGAAACAAGGTGGCGCCGGCAAGCCATGGCGACGGGGCGACTCATTCAGGCGGCCTTGCGGCAGAAGCGCTCGGGCGGCACCGCGACACTGGAGTAGCAAGAACGGCGGCTCGGCAACGGCCGATGAGTTGGAGGCGCAAATCGGCGATGGCGGGGATGCGGCAGTTTAAACCGGCAGGTCATAGGCGCAAACTGGCCGGCGGGTCGTAGTCACAGCAGCAGAGGCGATTTGTTGCGGTAATTTGGTGACGTCGACTTAGCGTAAAGCCGCGGGGGCAAGGCGGAATGGGCGGTGACTCGAATCGGAGGCCTGCGGGCGTGCAACCCGAGTAGAGGCTGGGCAAGGACGAGTCGGAATCAGACGGTCGTGGTTGAGGCATCAAGCCGGCAGGGCAGTTTAGCAAGTCTGTGACTGTAGTGGCCCACGGCCGCGGCCCGGAGAGAGGCCGCGGCAGAGGCATCGAACCGGCAAGGCAGCTCAAAGCAGCAGGGCAGGTCCAGGCAGAGGGCACAGCGGCAATTCGGAGTAGAGCTGACCCGGCGAGGCAGCTTTAGAGGTGGTTCAGGGAACGACGGTTTATCCTGGCGGGCCATGGCACTTCAACAAAGCAGGGGGCGGCGACTTGGCACAGACGCTGAGGCGCATGGTGGCGGGTCCGGCTTGAAGCCTCGACAGAGACGGCCACGAGGCCAGACGGCTTGAGGCGCTGCGGTATGGGTCAGGGCGGAGGTCCGGCGGGTTGAATCCGCGGCGGCGGTTTACAGCCGACTGGTGTCGCAGTCCGGGTCTGGCATGGGTGGTCCGAGGCAGTAGCTGAAGCGGCCAGGCCGGCTTGCGGCCGCCCGAGGTGAAGCTTTAACCCGAAGCTGAGGGGTGGACGGGCGGCCGGTCATGGCCTCAGCGGCTCTCCCACTGCAATCGACTCCGGCGACGGCTCTCCCGTTGTAGTAAGACGGGGGTGGTTTGTCGTATTTGTGGTGACCGGGCAGAGTCATGGCGGTTTGCAAGCGTGAACCGGCGACAGTGAAGGCGTGAGAGGTTTGCGTGGCAGAAGCGGTTTGCAGCAGCTCGGTTGGGCATGAAGCCGCCAATTACCCGGCGTCAGGGGCAGGTTGGAGGCCATGACGCGGATGAGGTTGGAGCGGTGCACCCGGGCGTGCGGCGGCTGAAGCAGCAGGGCATCTAAAAAAACGACTCAGGGGAGCAGCAAATTCAGCGGGAGTCGAGGAAAACTCGACTGGCGGCTTGCGGAGGGGGTTGGAACAATATGAAGTATCCCAGTGAGTGATTCACAGCGAGGAAAACAAGGCCGTCCGGTGACAGTTCATGGGCGCGGCCGTGGCCGATTCAGTGCGGCGTGCAGAGCAAGAGGAGGATGGCGCTTTAAGTTGGGAGCAGGGCTGGGGGCGACCTGCCAGCGACTTGTCGAAGGCGACTCACGGCGATGACTTGGATTGGCGTCAGGTTGCGGCCGCGGTAGTAACTCGGCTCATTGGTACCAGCCTGTGGCAGAGACTCCGGCAGGGGCGGCTTGACGAGGCCGGCTGAACGAGTCGGAGCCACGGCGGAGCTGTTGGAAATATGAGCAATTTACCGAATGATTTTATTAACAAAAATAGTAGATAAAACATGGCTAGTATAGCAGTGATAAAATAAGCCATGCGATTTGACAAAGAGAAGGTAAACAGCATGTTCATATATGAACCGTAACTAAACATATCTAGAGCCGACAGTATAGCAGGTTGAACATATGAAATAGAGCCTAACATATCTAGGGCAAATACTAGAACTAGGAACTGTAGCAGAACCTCTAATTGAAAGGGGAGAGACACGTACGTGACAGCAGCAGGAGCAGAGGCACTGGACTTGGGGTCGGTGTCCTCCATGTCCTCGAGGAGGTTGTCGATGTCGGGGAAGTAGTCATCGTCGGGGAAGTAGTCGTCGGAGTCCGGGGCGTCCGTGACGAAGAAGTCACTAGTCGCGCAGAGCGCTCCCCAAAAACCTTATCACCCTTCTCCCGTACAGGACTCAAAAGGTGCGGTTTCGGAGGCCTACTGTCCCGACCTGCGGTGCACGCCGCAAGCCGAGATGAGGAAGAACGTAACAGCAACACAGTGCTTAGGAACTTGTGGCGAGAGGAGGAAGAGATTCTGGTGCGTCTCTCTGAGAGGAGCGACCTCCCTTTTATAGGCGCAAGAGAAGGAGGCGAGAGGCTGCGCTAGGAGCTGAAGGGAATGCGGGAGACAAAACGAACAGGCAGCAGCCGAAGAGGCGCGCTGTTCGGATTTAGTGTCCAGTACAGAAAAAATGTTTCAGCTTCCGAGTGACCTTTCATGTACCCATAGTGTGTGGCAAAAATTTAGACATCGGCTCGGCTCATTCCCGCAGCCCGCGGCGCGACGAGGCGTGGCGTGGCGAGGCGGGCGGCAGAGGAGAAGCGCGCGTGGATGTCCCCCTTGTTCTCATGCTCATACAAGTGGGGAAAGAGCCTCCCTTATAAGGAGGTCCAACTCCCACTCAACTAGCAATGTGGGACTAAACATTAGTAGTATCCCTTGCCTTGCACAAATGGGCTAAGTGGGCCTCTAGGATTTATTTAGGAATTTCTGAAATAGTTATTGGGCTGTCCCAAAATAGACTAAATTCCAGCAATCCCCCACCAGATCCCAGAGGCACACAAAATTTTCCTTTGGTTCCAAAACACTGTTTTATATACCGGTACTGCAGTGGAGACTGTTAAGTTGAACTTCCACCTAGAACTTTATGCTACATTAGTAAGCAACTTGAACAGTGGACTGGGCCTTGAACTGCAAGTTTTCTGCGAATCTAGCTTCACATAAAGCCTTGACCGATACGTGGCTACCGTGCATCTTCCCCGCGGGTGGAGCTTATGCATCATACTCCGAGACCTTTCATGAGTTTACTAGAGAGAACCCTACTCTCATAGACTGCGACGTTTAACAATCAGACTCATATAGGTGCGTTCTTCAAAAGATGTTCTACAGGACAACATCTTTGCTTCAAAGAGCCACTTAGAACACATTAAGATATACATCAACCTGCCATGCAGATTAGGAGAGTATTGCATCTTCATGGAGTGGTATTTTTAACAGTAAGGATACTCTCCTCCCAGTTGATCAACAGCTTGTCTTCCACATCTAATTCACGGGATCTCCGATCACATAGAATAGGTTACCACTGTGAAAAACTCATATTGTGAGTCTCATACCCATCTCGCTCGATGCATTATCTATCACATTACGTGATAGACCCTTAGTAAAAGGATCTGCCCGATTTTTAGACGTTTGGATATAATCGAATGCAATAACTCTGGAGTTTTTCATTTTTCTGACAGACTTTAACCTTCTCTGAATGTGTCTTGATGACTTCATGTTATCCTTTGAGCTGCTCACTTTAGTGATCACAGTTTGATTGTCACAGTTCATAAGGATACCCGGTACAGGTTTCTCAACTACCGGCAAGTCATTCAAGAGCCGACGAAACCAATCTGCTGTGAGTTCTACTTCCATTGTTGACCTCGTTAAGATGGTCTGCTTGCAAGACTTCCGAGAACCAATGCCACCTCCATGAGTGAATACATATCCGCTCGTGGCCTTCATCTCATCAGCATCTGAGATGCAGTTTGAGTCACTATACCCTTCAAGCACCTTTGGGTGCCCGGTGTAGTGAATTCCATAATTTGCAGTGCCTTTCAAATAACGCAAAACTCTCTCTAGAGCTTTCCAATGCACATCTCTTGGTTTTGAGACAAACCGGCTCAGCTTGCTAACAACAAAAGAGATGTCAGGTGATGTCTACTACACAACCTTCTTCTTGTAGACATTGTTGGGCCTGCAAGTGCACAGGTTTGTAGGACAGTAGCAAATTTCCCTCAAGTGGATGACCTAAGGTTTATCAATCCGTAGGAGGCATAGGATGTAGATGGTCTCTCTCAAACAACCGTGCAACCAAATAACAAAGAGTCTCTTGTGTCCCCAACACACCCAATATAATGGCAAATTGTATAGGTGCACTAGTTCGGCAAAGAGATAGTGATACAAGTACAAAATAGATAGTAGATATAGATTTTTGTAATCTGAAATAATAAAAACAGCAAGGTAGCAAGCGATAAAAGTGAGCGTAAACGGTATTGCAATGATAGGAAACAAGGCCTAGGGTTCATACTTTCACTAGTGGAAGTTCTCTCAACAATAATAACATAGATAGAACATATGACAAGCCCTCAACATGCAACAAAGAGTCACTCCAAAGCCACTAATAGCGGAGAACAAACGTAGAGATTATGGTCGGGTACGAAACCACCACAAAGCTATTCTTTCGGGTCGATCTATAAAAGAGTTCATACTAGAATAACACCTTAAGATACAAATCAACAAAAACCCTAATGTCACCTAGGTACTCCATTGTCACCTCAAGTATTCGTGGGCATGATTATATTATATGCATCACACAATCTCAGATTCATCCCACCAACATAAAAGTACTTCAAAGAGTGCCCCAAAGTTTCTACCGGAGAGTCAAGAACGTGTACCAACCCCTATGCATAGGTTCCCAAATGGCACGAAACCCGCAAGTTGATCACCAAAACATACATCAAGTGGCACATGATATCCCATTGTCACCACAGATAATCACGGCAAGACATACATCAAGTGTTCTCATAAAGACTCAATCCGATAAGAAAACTTCAAAGGGGAAACTCAATTCATCACAAGAGAGTAGAGGGGGAGAAACATCATAAGATCCAACTACAATAGCAAAGCTCGGGATACATCAAGATCGTGCCATCGAGGAACACGAGAGAGAACACGAGAGAGAGAGAGATCAAATACATAGCTACTGGTACATACCCTCAGCCCCGAGGGTGAACTACTCCCTCCTCGTCATGGATAGCGCCGGGATGATGAAGATGGCCTCCGGTGATGGGATCCCCCTCCGGCAGGGTGCCGGAACAGGGTCCCGATTGGTTTTTGGTGGCTACAGAGGCTTGCGGCAGCGGAACTCCCGATCTATCTTCTGTTCTGGAAGTTTTAGGGTATAAGAGTATATATGGGTGCAGGGGTTACGTCGGTGGAACTACGGGGGCCCCACGACGTAGGGGGGCGCGCCCAAGGGGGTGGGTGCACCCCCCACCCTCGTGAGCACCTCCCGTATCTTCTGACGTGGAGTCCAAGTCCATCAGGTGGGTTTCCTTCCAAAAATAACTTCTCGAGTTGATTTCGTTCCATTTTGACTCCATTTGATATTCCTTTTCCTCGAAACACTGAAATAGGCATAAAACAACAAATCTGGGCTGGGCCTCTAGTTAATAGGTTGGTCCCAAAAATAATATAAAAGTGGATAATAAAGCCCAATATTGCCTAAAATAGTAGATATAATAGCATGGAGCAATCAAAAATTATAGATACGTTGGAGACGTATCAAGCATCCCCAAGCTTAATTCCTGCTCGTCCTCGAGTAGGTAAATGATAAAAAAGAATTTTTGATGCGGAGTGATACTTTGGCATAATTTCAATGTAAATCTCCTTAATTGTGATATGAATATTTAGATCCGAAAGATTCAAGACAAAAGTTCACATTAACACAAAAAATAATAATACTTCAATCATACTAATCAAAGCAATCATGTCTTCTCAAAATAACATGGCAAAAGAAAGTTCATCCCTACAAAATCATATAGTTAGGCTATGCTTCATTTTCGTCACACAAAGATGTTCCCAACTTCTATACCCCCCATGACAAGCCAAGCAATTGTTTCATACTTAAATAATCTCAAACTTTTTCAACCTTCACGCAATACATGAGCGTGAGCCATGGATATAGCACTATGGGTGGAATAGAATATGATGATGGGGATTGTGTGGAGAAGACAAAAAAGGAGAAAGTCTCACATTGACGAGGCTAATCAACGGGCTATGGAGATGCCCATCAATTGATGTCAACATGAGGAGTAGGGATTGCCATGCAACGGATGCACTAGAGCTATGAATGCTCAACAAAAGAAAACTAGTTGGTGTGCATCCAACTTGCTTGCTCACGAAGACCTAGGGCATTTGAGGAAGCCCATCGTAGGAATATACAAGCCAAGTTCTATAATGAAAAATTCCCACTAGTATAAAAGGACAACTTATGAGACTCACTACATGAAGAACAAGGCGCTACTTTGAAGCACAATATATGAGACTCACTACATGAAGAACAAGGTGCTACTATGAAGCACAAGTGTGGAAAAAGAGATAGTAGCATTGCCCTTATTTTATTTTATTTTTATTTTATTGCGCCTTTCTTTTTTTCTTTTGGCCTTTCTTTTTTTTCTTTTTTTTGGGCCTTTCTTTTTTTTTGGGCAATGCTCTAATAATGACGATCATCACACTTTCATTGATTACAACATATGAATTACAACTCGAAACTAGAACAAGATATGACTCTATATGAATGCCTCCGGCGGTGTACCGGGATGGTGCAATGAATAAAGAGTGACATGTATGAAAAATAATGCATGGTGGCTTTGCCACAAATACGATGTCAACTACATGATCATGCAATGGCAATATGACAAAAGTAGTGTATGTCATGATGATGATGATGGAAGTTGCATGGCAATATATCTCGGAATGGCTATGGAAACGCCATGATAGGTAGGTATGAATGCTGTTTTGAGGAAGATATAAGGAGGTTTATGTGTGATAGAGCGTATCGTATCACGGGGTTTGGATGCACCGGCGAAGTTTGCACCAACTCTCGAGGTGAGAAAGGGCAATGCACGGTACCGAAGAGGCTAGCAAAGGCGGAAAAGTGAGAGTGCGTATAATCCATGGACTCAACATTAGTCAAAAGAACTCATATACTTATTGAAAAAATTTAGAAGCCATCAAAAATCAAGTACTACGCGCATGCTCCTAGGTGGATAGATTGGTAGGAAAAGACCATCACTCGTCCCCGACCGCCACTCATAAGGATGCACAAGCCAGGTACACTTCATGTTCCAAATTTGTTACACAACTTTAACCATACGTGCATGCTACGGGACTTGCAAACTTCAACGCAATCATTCTTTGAATTCATAATCACCCAACTAGCATGACTTTGATATTATCACCTCCATATCTCAAAACAATTATCAAGCATCAAACTTTTCTTAGTATTCAACACACTCATAAGAAAGTTTCACATACCTTGAATACCAAGTATATTAATATTAAGCAAATTACCATGCTATTAACGACTCTCAAAATAATATAAGTGAAGCATGAGAGTTCATTTATTTCTACAAAATAAAACTAGCACCATGCTCTAAAAGGTATAAGTGATGCACTAGAGCAAATGACAAACTAATCCAAAAGATATAAGTGAAAGTCAATGAGTAGCTAAATAATTATGCAACTATGCGAAGACTCTCTCTCATTTAATAATTTCAGATCTTGATACTTTATTCAAACAGCAAGCAAAGCTAAAGAAAACTACATTCCAAGGATAGCACAACTCATGTGAAGAAGCAAAAACTTAGGCTCAACCGATACTAACCGATAGTTGTTGAAGAAGAAAGGTGGGATGCCTACCGGGGCATCCCCAAGATAAGATGCTTGAGACTTCTTGAAATATTATCTTGGGGTGCCTTGGGCATCCCCAAGCTTGAACTTTTGTGTCTCCTTAATTCCTCTCATATCATGTTTTCTCTTTTTATCAAAAGCTTCATTCACAACAAACTCAACAAGAACTCGTGAGATAGGTTAGTATAAACCAATGCAAAACCATATCATTTTCTACTGTAACAAATTACTAAAATTATTATTCAACATTTCATACTAAATTCCTCTGCATATTTAATACTCCTATCATCAAATAGAATCATTAAACAAGCAAACATAACAGCAATCTGCCAAAACAGTACAGTCTGTAAAGAATGCAAGAGTATCAATACTTCCCTGACTCCAAAAATTATGAACTAAAATTCCCACTGTAATAAATTTATCAGAGCTCAATATGCAAAAAGATTCAACGTTATACCATGCTCTG
Source organism: Triticum aestivum (assembly GCF_018294505.1). NCBI lineage: Eukaryota > Viridiplantae > Streptophyta > Magnoliopsida > Poales > Poaceae > Triticum > Triticum aestivum. The sequence goes on from NC_057810.1 coordinate 160,170,874, forward strand.
ACTTTTCTAGGCAATTTTTACAACAGCGGTGAACTTTCTGTTTTCAAACAGCAACATGTATACTAGCAAAATAAGCATGGCAAAGGCTATCCTTGACTTCTTTATTGAAAATAAAGATGCAAAACATTATTCTAACTAACATCAAGCAAAGCTAAAGAAAATAAAATGACGCTCCAAGCAAAACACATATCATGTGGTGAATAAAAATATAGCTCCAAGTAAAGTTACCGATGAACGAAGACGAAAGAGGGGATGCCATCCGGAGCATCCCCAAGCTTAGGCTCTTGGTTGTCCTTGAATATTACCTTGGGGTGCCTTGGGAATCCCCAAGATTAGGCTCTTTCAACTCCTTATTCCATAGTCCATCGAATCTTTACCCAAAACTTGAAAACTTCAACCACACAAAACTCAAAACAAAACTTGTAAGCTCCGTTAGTATAAGAAAATACAACCACCACTTAGGTACTGTAATGAACTCATTCTAAATTCATATTGGTGTAATATATAATGTATTCTAACTTCTCTATGGTTCATACCACTTAATACTATCCATAGATGCATCAAAATAAGCAAACAACACATAGAAAACAGAATCTGTCAAAAACAGAACAGTCTGTAGTAATCTGTATCAAACGTATACTTCTGGAACCCCAAAAATTATTAAATAAATCGTTGGACCTGAGAAATTTGTCTATTAATCATATGAAAAAAGAATCAACCTAAAATCACTCTCCAGTAAAGAATGGCAGCTAAACTCGTGAGCGCTAAAGTTTCTGTTTTTCACAGCAAGATCACATAAACTTCACCCAAGTCTTCCCAAAGGTTCTACTTGGCACTTTATTGAAACAAAAGCTATAAATCATGATTACTACAGTAGCATAATCATGTGGACACACAAAAACAGTAAGGGTAAATATTGGGTTGTCTCCCAACAAGCGCTTTTCTTTAATGCCTTTTTAGCTAGGCATGATGATGACAATGATGCTCACATAAAAGATGAGAATTGAAACATAATGGGAGCATCATGAAGCATATGACTAGCACATTTAAGCCTAACCCACTTCCTATGCATAGGGATTTTTTGAGAAAACAACTTAGGGGAGCAATAATCAACTTGCATAGGAAGGTAAAACAAACATAACTTCAAGATTTTAAGCACATAGAGAGGAAACTTGACATTATTGCAACTCCTACAAGCATATATTCCTCCCTCATAATAATTTTCAGTAGCATCATGAATGAATTCAACAATATAACCAGCACCTAAAGCATTCTTTTCATGATCTACAAGCATAGAAACTTTACTACTCTCCGCATAAGCAAAATTCTTCTTTATGGCATACGTATAATCACAATAATCATCATAGATAGGAGGCATGCTTTCATCATAGTAAATTTGCTCATCAAAGCTTGGGGGACAAAAAATATCATCTTCATCAAACATAGCTTCCCCAAGCTTGTGGCTTTGCATATCATTAGCATCATGGATATTTAAGGAATTCATACTAACAACATTGCAATCATGCTCATCATTCACATATTTCATGCCAAGCATTCTATGTAATTCTTCTTCTAGCACTTGAGCACAATTTTCCTTTCCATCATACTCACGAAAGATATTAAAAAGGTGAAGCGTATGAGACAAACTCAATTCCATTTTAATTTTTTGTAGTTTTCTTTTATAAACTAAACTAGTGATAAAACAAGAAACAAAAAGATTCGATTGCAAGATTTAAAGATATACCTTCAAGTGCTAACCTCCCCGGCAATGGCGCCAGAAAAGAGCTTGATGTCTACTACACAACCTTCTTCTTGTAGACGTTGTTGGGCATGCAAGTGCACAGGTTTGTAGGATAGTAGCAAATTTCCCTCAAGTGGATGACCTAAGGTTTATCAATCCGTAGGAGGCGTAGGATGAAGATGGTCTCTCTCAAACAACCCTGCAACCAAATAACAAAGAGTCTCTTGTGTCCCCAACACACCCAATACAATGTCAAATTGTATAGGTGCACTAGTTCGGCAAAGAGATAGTGATACAAGTACAAAATAGATAGTAGATATAGGTTTTTGTAATCTGAAATAATAAAAACAGCAAGGTAGCAAGCGATAAAAGTGAGCGTAAACGGTATTGCAATGATAGGAAACAAGGCCTAGGGTTCATACTTTCACTAGTGGAAGTTCTCTCAACAATAATAACATAGATAGAACATATGACAAGCCCTCAACATGCAACAAAGAGTCACTCCAAAGCCACTAATAGCGGAGAACAAACGTAGAGATTATGGTCGGGTACGAAACCACCACAAAGCTATTCTTTCGGATCGATCTATAAAAGAGTTCATACTAGAATAACACCTTAAGATACAAATCAACCAAAACCCTAATGTCACCTAGATACTCCATTGTCACCTCAAGTATCCGTGGGCATGATTATATGATATGGATCACACAATCTCAGATTCATCCAACCAACATAAAAGTACTTCAAAGAGTGCCCCAAAGTTTCTACCGGAGAGTCAAGAACGTGTGCCAACCCCTATGCATAGGTTCCCAAATGTCACGAAACCCGCAAGTTGATCACCAAAACATACATCAAGTGTCACATGATATCCCATTGTCACCACAGATAATCACGGCAAGACATACATCAAGTGTTCTCATAAAGACTCAATCCGATAAGAAAACTTCAAAGGGGAAACTCAATTCATCACAAGAGAGTAGAGGGGGAGAAACATCATAAGATCCAACTACAATAGCAAAGCTCGGGATACATCAAGATCATGCCATCGAGGAACACGAGAGAGAACGTGAGAGAGAGAGATCAAACACATAGCTACTGGTACATACCCTCAGCCCCGAGGGTGAACTACTCCCTCCTCGTCATGGATAGCGCCGGGATGATGAAGATGGCCTCCGGTGATGGGATCCCCCTCCGGCAGGGTGCCAGGACAGGGTCCCGATTGGTTTTTGGTGGCTATAGAGGCTTGCGGCGGCGGAACTCCCGATCTATCTTCTGTTCTGGAAGTTTTAGGGTATAAGAGTATATATGGGTGCAGGGGGTACGTCGGTGGAGCTACGGGGGCCCCACGAGGTAGGGGGCGTGCCAAGGGGGGGTGGGCGCGCCCCCACCCTCGTGAGCACCTCCTGTATCTTCTGACGTGGAGTCCAAGTCCATCAGGTGGGTTTCCTTCCAAAAATAACTTCTCCAGTTGATTTCGTTCCGTTTTGACTCCGTCTGATATTCCTTTTCCTCGAAACACTGAAATAGGCATAAAACAACAAATCTGGGCTGGGCCTCCGGTTAATATGTTAGTCCCAAAAATAATATAAAAGTGGATAATAAAGCCCAATATTTCCTAAAACAGTAGATAAAGTAGCATGGAGCAATCAAAAATTATAGATACGTTGGAGACGTATCATCAGGTCTTGTAGCACTGGCTAAGTACATAAGCGAGCGAATGATCTGAGAATATTTCAATTGGTCTCTAGCAATTCTCCCATTCTTTCAAAGCAACACACTAGCATCATATGGTGTTGGAGATGGCTTGCAGTCACTGTAGCCAAAGCGACTCAAGATCTCTTCCACATAGTGGGATTGAAGCAATGTAATCCCACCATCATCGAATCTCAACAACTTGATGTTCAGAATGACATCAGCCACTCCTAAATCCTTCATCTCAAAACAGAGAGATAGGAAATCCTTGACCTCCTTAATAACATTCAGATTTGTTCCGAAAATCAGTATGTCATCAACATACAAGCAACGCATAACTCCCTCGCCCCCACCATGGCGATAGTACACACATTTGTCAGCTTCGTTCACAACAAAGCCTGCAGCTGTTAAAGTTCTTTCGAACTTCTCATGCCACTGTTTGGGTGCTTGCTTGAGTCCATACAAAGACTTCAACAACTTGCACACTTTCCCTTCCTGACCATCTATTACAAACCCATCTAGTTGTTCCATATAAATTTCCTCATCCAACTCTCCATTTAGGAAAGCAGTCTTAACATCCATTTGATGAACGAGAAGACCATGTGAGGCAGCTAGTGAAAGTAGAACTCAAATAGTGGTCAGTCGAGCCACAGGTGAGTAAGTATCAAAGAAATCTTCACCTTCCTTTTGGGTATAACCCTTAGCCACGAGCCGACCCTTGTACTTTTGGATAGTACCATCAGGCCTAAGCTTCTTCTTGAATACCCGTTTGCATCCTATAGGTTTGCACCCATAAGGACAATCAGTTATCTCCCAAGTTTCATTCGCCAAGATGGAATCCATCTCGCTATGAACTGCTTCCTTCCAGTAGTCAGCATCTTCAGATGCATAGGCCTCTGAAATAGAACTGGGAGTGTCATCTATGAGATACACAAGAAAATCATCACCAAAGGACTTTGTAGTCCTCTCTCTCTTGCTCCTAATAGGAACTTCATTGTTCTCCTCCACAGGACTTTCAAAGTGTTCCATCAAAATGGCAGGTTCGGTAATTGTAACTGGTTCCTCATTCGATGAACTAGGCATCTCCTGATTAGATGAGGTAGCCATATCCTTCATGGGAAAGATATCTTCAAAGAAAGTCGCATCATTCGACTCCATGATCGTACCGACATGCATGTCAGGTACCTCAGATTTTACAACCAAGAATCTATAGCCAATGCTATGATAAGCATATCCTAGGAAAACACAATCCACAGTCTTTGGTCCAAGTTTCCGCTTCTTTGGAATTGGAACATTGACTTTCGCCAAACAACCCCATGTTCGCAGATAAGAGAGTTTTAACCTTTTCTTCTCCCATTCCTCGAATGGAGTTATCTTTGTTCTTTGTGGGAACTCGATTTAGGACATGACATGCTGTCAATATCGCCTCCCCCCACCATGCCTTGGGGAGACCCGATGTGTCTAACATGGCGTTAACCAAATCAGTTAGAGTACGGTTCTTTATTTCGTCCACCCCATTTGACTAAGGTGAGTAGGGAGGCGTCCTCTCATGGGTTATACCCTGTACCGCACAAAAAGCATCAAATTCATTGGAAAAATACTCTCCACCACGGTCGGACCTAAGCCTCTTGATTTTCTGTTCAAGTTGGTTTTCCACTTCAGCTTTATAGATCTTGAAAAAGTTCAAAGCCTCATCCTTAGATTTCAGAAGATACACACGGCAGTATCTAGTGGAGTCGTCAATTAACATCATGAAATATTTCTTTCCACCTTTTGTCAAAACACCATTCATTTCACATAGATCTGAATGTATAGGTTCTAGTGGTGCAAGATTTCTCGTCTCCGTAGTCACGAGAGACTTACGAGGTTGGTTAGCTTGCACACACACTTGACACTTAGATCCCTTGACAGTGGTGAAACTAGGGATTAAGTTCAACTTCGCTAGTCGCGACATGCAACCAAAGTTAACATGAGAAAGACGTGAATGCCACACATTTGATTCACTATTGTTGCAAATATGATTAACAACTTTATTGCAAACGTCTGATAAGGATAAACAAAACAGGCCTCCTGACTCATAGCCTTTACCAACAAAGGTTCCATACTTGGATATTACAAATTTATTTGACTCAAAGACAAGATTGTAGCCATCTCTACACAGAAGAGATCCGCTAACAAGATTTTTATTAATGGAGGGGACATAATGCACGTTCTTCAGCCGCACGATCTTCCCCGAAGTAAACTTCAGATCAACCGTGCCAACACCACGAAAAGAAGCACTTGAACCATTGCCCATCAGCACGGTTGAAGTCCCTGCGGTCTGATAAGACAAAAACATGGAAATATCACCGCATACATGCACATTAGCACCCGTGTCAATCAACCAATCAGGAGAATGACATACTAAAAGAATAGTGGGACATATACCATACCCAGCATCCTTCATGTCAATGTCTCCGATGAAAACATTAGCGGTCTTGCCGCCTTTCCCAGGATGACACTTGTCATAGCGATTGGGGCAACTAGGAGCCCAATGATCAGGATCTCCACACACATGACAAGCACCTTTCTTCTTGTCACTCTTCTTCTTGAAGTTCGTGTGTTGTACAGCCTTGTTCTTCCCATCAAACTTTGCTTTACCATCAAGCTTGCCCTTGTTCTTGAACTTGTGGGACTGGAAGTTTTTCTTCTGTACCAGATTGGCACTAGATCCTCCCTGAATACCTCGAGCACGTGTGTCCTTTGCTCTCGCCTTTTCTTCCACATCAAGAGTACCAATGAGATCCGGGACGGAAAACTCCTGTCTCTTATGCTTCAGTAAGGTAGAAAAGTTCCTCCACGAAGGAGGAAGCTTAGTGATGATACCCCCGGCAACAAACTTGTCCGGTAGGATACAATTGAAGTGCTCAAGTTCTCTAGCAAATGACTGTATCTCATGAGCTTGCTCAACCACGAAGCGCTCTTCAGTCATCCTGTAATCATAGAATTGCTCCATGATGTACAACTCAGTGCCGGCATCTGAGACCCCAAACTTGGCCTCAACTATGTTCTCACCAAGAACACTCAAGAGAGCAGCCTTAAACAAGGTATCCATTTTCTAAAAAGCTTGTGCCTGTTGGGCATCTTGCTCTCCTTCAGGTTTGCCAAGAGTGGCGTCATAGCAACTCATGGTTTGAAACCATAAGACTGCTCTCATGCGCCACCTCTTATAGTGGATACCCTCAAACATAGGAGGTCTCATGGAAGCAGCAAAACCATTCGAGGTAAATTGCCTATAATAAGGTTTTTGGATTGTTGGAAATATGAGCAATTTACTGAATGATTTTATTAACAAAAATAGTAGATAAAACATGGCTAGTATAGCAGTGATAAAATAAGCCATGCGATTTGACAAAGAGAAGGTAAACAGCATGTTCATATATGAACAGTAACTAAACATATCTAGAGCAGACAGTATAGCAGGTTGCACATATGAAATAGAGCCTAACATATCTAGGGCAAATACTAGAACCAGGAACTGTAGCAAAACCTCTAATAGAAAGGGGAGAGACACGTACGTGACAGCAGCAGGAGCAGAGGCACTGGACTTGGGGTCGGTGTCCTCCATGTCGCCGAGGAGGTTGTTGATGTCGGGGAAGTAGTCATCGTCGGGGGAGTAGTCATCGGAGTCCGGGGCGTCCGTGACGAAGAAGTCAGTAGTCGCGCAGAGCGCTCCCCAAAACCTTATCACCATTCTCCCGTACAGGACTCAAAAGGTGCGGTTTCGGAGGCCTACTGTCCCAACCTGCAGTGCACGCCGCAAGCTGGGATGAGGAAGAACGTAACAGCAGCGCAGTGCTCAGGAACTTGTGGCGAGAGGAGGAAGAGATTCTGGTGCGTCTCTCTGAGAGGGGCGACCTCCCTTTTATAGGCGCAAGAGAAGGAGGCGAGAGGATGCACCGGGAGCTGAAGGGAACGCAGGAGACGAAACGAACAGGCAGCAGCCGAAGAGGCGCACCGTTCGGATTCAGTGTCCAGTACATAGAAAATGTTCTAGCTTCTGAGTGACCTTTTGTATACCCGTAGTGGCGACGCGAGGCGAGGCGAGGCGTGGCGGGCGGCGGAGGAGGAGCGCGTGTGGATGTCCCCCTTATTCTCATGCTCATACAAGTGGGGAAAGAGCCTCCCTTATAAGGAGGTCAAACTCCCACTCAACTAGCAATGTGGGACTAAACATTAGTAGTATCCCTTGCCTTGCACAAATGGGCTAAGTGGGCCTCTAGGATTTATTTAGGAATTTCTGAAATAGTTATTGGGCTGTCCCAAAATAGATTAGATTCCAGCAGGAGCGGCAGTAGGAGGCAGAGGTGTGGGCGGCCGGATCACGACATGGCGGCAGCAAACCGCTTCCAAGTCCCCGGCTTCTTTTTCCTTTTTCCACCGCCTTGGTCTGCAACTTCTGCTAAGCTATCTTCAGTATACACACACGCGTGGGATTAATACGTGGAGGTGAAATTTCATGGGAGATGCCTTCCACGTGAGCCACAGAGTGATCTTGCTTTGGAACTTGTGTTTTGGAGTAGTCCTAGTACTAATCCTTCACAACTGCCTTCAATTGATTTTGACTTTTATCTACGACAATATTCGCGCCGAGTCACCGAAGCTGTCGGATGCGGGGTGGCTGCCATCAAACTTTATACGCGCCATTGTATGAGCATAACCGAGGATCACGCCGATGCTCTGAATCTGAATTTGAACACGGACGACGGTGTAGGTCTCGGCGACTTGTCCCTCGTATCAACTGATTTCAGATGTGAGGCTTCAACCTGCAGCGGCAACAGAAATTAACCCGGCCTCGACGGATTATCGATAAACGCAACCTTAACTTTCTCTTAATCTTATATCTTGTATATGTCGCCTTGACTATTTGTCAACGAGGTTATCTTCTGCGATGGCTCTTTTTCATCCGGCTCAACGCGAGTTTCTCGATCCCTGAAGAAATCCCTTCAAGAACTCAACACCACCGTACGCAAGCCCCACGGTGGGTGCTAACTGTCGTGGAATCGTCATGGCAGATGTCCTAGTGTGAGGATTTAGTCGTGAGGCCAACGTATCTATGTGGTATCTTGAGAGGGGTTGAGCAAAATCGAGAAATGCAACACTATACAAGGATTTAGACAGCTTCGAGCCCTGGGAAACATCATCCGGTAACAACCCTACATGCTGTTTGAGGCTAGGTCTTATGATCATCACGAGGGAGTTGCCGTAAACCGGCTCTCCCAGTTATGTCTAGCCCCAGAGATTGTTTCTTGTTGCTTGTCCCTTTTTGGGGAGCCCTGCCCCTCCTTATATAAGTTGAAGGGGCGGGTTACATGTAGAGTCCAACTCGGACTTAAGACTTAACTATTTGGACTTCTCTTCATGGGCTTCTTAACATCTTGGGCTTCATAACGTCTCGGGCTTCATAACCCCTGGCAACCCAGTTATCACTTTCTGCCGAGTTATGACTCGTGCCGGTTTATGATGGTCTGCCGGTTTATGATGGCCTGCCGGTTTATGATGGTCTGCCGGTTTATGATTGTCTCCTGAGTTATCATCTGCCTTAACTCCTGCCGGGTTATCATCTGACTTTCCTGCCGGGTTATCATATGACTTAACTCCTGCCGGGTTATCATCTGACTTAACTCCTGTCGGGTTATCATCTGACTTAACTCCTGTCGGTTTACCAAGTACCAGCCGTGTTATAACTCCGTCTGGGTCATACCGCGGGGTATATCCCCGACAGTTCATCTCCACCGTCAACCTCCTCCAGCCTCCATAGACTACTGTTTATCCACCTCCGACCTCCTCTAGCCTCCACCTGCGACTATTCATCCATGGGCTCCTGTTCATCCAGCTTCCACCGTGCACTACTCCACCGGCTACTGTTCAACCACCCCTCTCCACGGGCTCCTGTTCAACCACCCCTCGACGGGCTACTGTTCATCCACCCCTCCACCATCTACTATTCATCCAGCCCTCCACGGGGTCGTCCTGTTCATCCAGCCCTCCAGGGGGTCCTGTTCATCCAGAGGCAACGCCACGGGGTCCTATTGATCCACCCCCACCGCTCACTATTCTTCCACCCCCCTGCAATGCTCACTGTTCATCTAGAGGCAGCATCGATCGGCTTCGGTTAGCAGCAGTAGCAAAGGAATCGCTCGATCGGGTTCAGTTAACGGCCATCGATCGATCGCTCAGGTTCAGTAACGCATAGCCTACAGTGCAATTGCTCGGGTTCAGTTAGAGCCCAATGCCTCGCTCGGGTTCAGTTAGAACCAACGCCTCGCACAGACGCGTGTACGTGTACAAGAGAAATGTGCATCGCTCGGCCCCCGACCACCCACCATAACCGGGAACTCCCCAAATTTTCCTCGCCCTCGCTTCCACCATGGTTTTTCTGTCATGGACGGCCCAAAGAATGTCATGCAGGTGCGTCTCCGGCCCGCCTAGGATGAAAAGCCCATTTTCTGTCATGATTTTTTGTCATAGAAGTAGGACCCCACCACATCTATGATGATACCGGGTTTTGTCACAATTATCATCATAGAAGTGTCATAAGTATGACAGAAAAAAAATCGTTCAGCCCAAAATGTCACGGATGTGTCTTTTTTTTTGTATTGCGACCTTCCAATATGTGAATCTTTATGTCTCGACCATTTTGAGACTCCTCTTCATGTCCATGATCTCATCCGGGACTCCGAACAAACTTAGGTCATCAAATCACATAACTCATAATATGAATTGTCATCGAACGTTAAGCGTGCGGACCCTACGGGTTCGAGAACTATGTAGACATGACCGAGACACATCTCCGGTCAATAACCAATAGCAGAACCTGGATGCTCATATTGGCTCCTACATATCTATGAAGTTATTTATCAGTCAAACCGCATAACAACATACGTTGTTCCCTTTGTCATCGGTATGTTATTTGCCCGAGATTCAATCGTCGGTATTATCATACCTAGTTCAATCTCGTTACGGGCAAGTATCTTTACTTGTTCCGTAATACTTCATCTCGCAACTAAGTCATTAGTCACAATGCTTGCAAGGCTTATAATGATGAGTATTACCGAGAGGGCCCAAAGATACCTCTCCGATACACGAAGTGACAAATCCTAATCTCGATCTATGCCAACCCAACAAACACCTTCAGAGACACCTGTAGAGCATCTTTATAATCACCCATTTATGTTGTGACGTTTGATAGCACACAAGGTGTTCCTCTGGTATTCGGGAGTTGCATAATCTCATAGTCTGAGGAACATGCATAAGTCAAGAAGAGAGGTGCGCCAGGGAATAATAAAATGGTTATTATTGTATTTCCTTGTTCATGATAATTGTCTATTGTTCATGCTATAATTGTATTAACCAGAAACGTAATACATTTGGGAATACATAGACCACAACATGTCCCTAGTGAGCCTCTAGTTGACTGGCTCGTGGATCAATAGATGGTTATGGTTTCCTAACCATGGACATTGGATGTCATTGATAACGGGATCACATCATTAGGAGAATTATGTGAAGGATAAGACCCAATCCTAAGCATAGCACAAGATTGTGTAGTTCGTTTGCTGGAGCTTTTCTAATGTAAAGTATCATTTCCTTAGACCATGATATTGTGCAACTCCCGGATACCGTAGGAGTGCTTTGGGTGTATCAAACATCACAACGTAACTGGGTGGCTATAAAGGTGCACTACAGGTAGCTCCGAAAGTATCTGTTGAGTTGGCACGAATCGAGACTGGGATTTGTCACTCCATATGACGGAGAGGTATCTCTGGGCCCACTCGGCAATGCATCATCATAATGAGCTCAATGTGAGTAAGGAGTTAGTCATGCGATCATGCGTTACGAAACGAGTAAAGAGACTTGCGGGTAACTAGATTGAACAAGGTATTGGGATACTGACGATCAAATCTCGGGCAAGTAACATACCGGTGAACAAAGGGAATTGTATACGGGATTGATTGAATCCCCAACATCATGGTTCATCCGATGAGATCATCGTGGAACATGTGGGAGCCAACATGGGTATCCAGATCTCGCTGATGGTTATTGGCTGGAGAACGTCTTAGTCATGTCTGCATGGTTCCCGAACCCGTAGTCTCTACACACTTAAGGTTCGGTGACGCTAGAGTTGTTATGGGAAATAGTATGTGGTTACCGAAGGGTTCGGAGTCCCGGATGAGATCCCGGACATGACGAGGAACTCCGGGATGGTTCGGAGGTGAAGATCGATATATTGGAGGAAGGGTATTGGAGTCTGGAATTGTTCTCGGAGTACCGGGTGACGACCAGCGTGACCGAAAGGTGTTTCGCAGGCCCCGACAAGCGTTGGGGGCCTTATGGGCCAAGGGGAGGGGGCACATCAGCACACTAAGGGGTTGTGCGCCCCTCCCACCCCATCTCACATAACGTGGAGAGGTGGGGGCGCCTCCCCTAGGGCATCCACCCCTCCCGGCTTGGGGGGCATGTTTCCTAGGGGTGGGGGCGCCCAAACCCATCTAGGGTTTCCCCTGTGGCCGCCATCCCTCCCCTAGGAACCCTAGGGAGCCTCCTCCACCCCTTCCCCCTATATATAGTGAGGGAGAGAGAGGGAAGCCGCACCCCTTCCCCTGGCGCAGCCCTCTCCTCCTCCAACACATCTTCCTCCTCCGTAGTGCTTAGCGAAGCCCTGCTGGAGAACCACGAGCTCCACCACCACCACGCCGTCGTGCTGTCGGAGTTCTCCCTCAACTTCTCCTCTCCCCTTGCTGGATCAAGAAGGAGGAGACATCCCCGGGCTGTACGTGTGTTGAACACGGAGGCGCAGTCCATTCGGCGCTAGATCGGATCTTCCGCGATTTGAATCTCCGCGAGTACGACTCCATCAACCGTGTTCTTGTAATGATTCCACTTAGCGATCTTCAAGGGTATGAAGATGCACTCCCTCTCTCTCTCTCGTTGCTAGTATCTCCTAGATTGATCTTGGTGACACGTAGGAAAATTTTGAATTATTGCTACGTTCCCCAACAGTGGCATCAAGAGCTAGGTCTATGCGTAGATTCTATGCACGAGTAGAACACAAAGTAGTTGTGGGTGATGATTTGTTCAATTTGCTTACGTTACTAGTCGTATCTTGATTCGGCGGCATTGTGGGATGAAGCGGCCCGGACCGACCTTACACGTACTCTTACGTGAGACAGGTTCCACCGACTGACATGCACTTAAGGTGGCTAGCGGGTGACAGTCTCTCCCACTTTAGTCGGATTGGATTCGATGAAAAGGGTCCTTATGAAGGGTAAATAGCAATTGTCATATAACCGTTGTGGCTTTTGCGTAGGTAAGAAACGTTCTGGCTAGAAACCCTTAGCAGCCACATAAAACATAGAGGATGTCTAACTTGTTTTTGCAGGGGATGCTATGTGATGTGATATGGCCAAAAGAATGTGATGAATGATATATGTGATGTATGAGATTGATCATGTTCTTGTAATAGGAATCACGACTTGTATGTCAATGAGTATGACAACCGGCAGGAGCCATAGTAGTTGTCTTAATTTATTGTATGACCTGCGTGTCATTGAGAACGCCATGTAATTACTTTACTTTATTGCTAACCGTTAGCCATAGTAGTAGAAGTAATAGTTGGCGAGACAACTTCATGAAGACACGATGATGGGGATCATGATGATGGAGATCATGGTGTCATGCCGGCGACGAAGGTAATCATGCCGCGCCTCGAAGATGAAGATCAAAGGCACAAAATGATATTGGCCATATCATGTCACTTTATGATTTGCATGTGATGTTTGTCATGTTTACATCTTATTTGCTTAGAACGACGGTAGCATAAATAAGATGATCCCTCACTAAAATTTCAAGAAAGTGTTCCCCCTAACTGTGCACCATTGCGAAAGTTCGTTGTTTCGAAGCACCACGTGATGATCGGGTGTGATAGATTCTAACGTTCACATACAATGGGTGTAAGCCAGATTTACACACGTGAAACACTTAGGTTGACTTGACGAGCCTAGCATGTACAGACATGGCCTTGGAACACAAGAGACCGAAAGGTCGAACATGAGTCGTATAGTAGTTACGATCAACATGAAGATGTTCACCGATGACTACTAGTCCGTCTCACATGATGATCGGACATGGCCTAGTTGACTCGGATCATGTATCACTTGGATGACTAGAGGGATGTCTATCTAAGTGGGAGTTCATTAAATAATCAGATGAACTTAATTATCATGAACATAGTCAAAAGGTCTTTGCAAATTATGTCGTAGCTTTCGCTTTGGTTCTACTTTTTAAGATATGTTCCTAAAGAAAATTTAGTTGAAAGTTGATAGTAGCAATTATGCGGACTGGATCCGTAAACTGAGGATTGTCCTCATTGCTGCGCAGAAGGATTATGTCCTTCATGCACCGCTCGGCGTGCTGAACCTCGAGCGTTGTGTGTGGATGTTGCGAACATCTAACATACATGTTTTCATGACTACGTGATAGTTCAGTGCGTAATGTTAAACGGTTTAGAATGGAGGCAGCGAAGACATTTTGAAACGTCGCGGAACATATGAGATGTTCCAAGAGCTGAAATTGGGATTTTAGGCTCGTGCCCACGTCAAGAGGTGTGAGGGAGCGTCTATGCTTAATGCTAAACGTCTTGGAAGTCTATGCTCAATGCAAACACCAAATAACAATTATTTAGTTTTAGCAGCAATCCCGATGGTAGAGGGAGCGTACGATGTTTGATCACATCAACCTTGGAAAGACTTCCAACACATATCGCCATCTCACCTTTGGCTAGTATCCGTTTATTTCGTAGCCTTTTATTTCGAGTTACTAACACTTAGCAACCGAACCATTATCTAATACCCTGGTGCTACTAGGAGTACTAGTAAAGTGCACATTAATATAATGTATATCCAATATACTTCTGTCGACCTTGCCAGCCTTCTCATCTACCAAGTATCTAGGGTAGTTCTGCTTCAGTGACCTTTCCCCTCATTACAGAAGCACTTAGTCTCGGGTTTGGGTTCAACCTTGGGCTTATTTACTAGAGCAACAACTAATTTGCCTTTTCATGAAGTATCCCTTTCTTGCCCTTGCCCTTCTTGAAACTAGTGGTTTTACTAACCATCAATAATTGATGCTCCTACTTGATTTCTACTTTCGCGGTGTCAAACAACACGAAGGGCTCAAGGATCATCATGTCTATCCCTGAGATGTTATAGTTCATCACGAAGCTCTAGTAGCTTGGTGATAGTGACTTTGGAGAACCATCACTATCTCAACTGGAAGATTAACTCCCACTCGATTCAAGCGATTGTAGTACTCAGCAATCTGAGCACATGCTCAACGATTGAGATTTTCTCCCTTAGTTTGCAGGCTAAGAAACTTGTCGGAGGTCTCATACCTCTTGATGCCGGCACGAGCCTGAAATCCCAATTTCAGTTATCGGAACATCTCATATGTTCTGCGACGTTTCAAAAAATGTCTTCGGCGCCTCAATTCTAAACTGTTTAACATTAGACACTGCACTATCACGTAGTCATCAAAACGTGTATGTCAGATGTTCGCAACATCCACAAACGACGCTCGAGGTTCAGCACACCGAGCGGTGCATTAAGGACATAATCCGTCTGCGCAGCAATGAGGACAATCCTCAGTTTATGGACCCAGTCCGCATAATTGCTACTGTCAACTTTCAACTATATTTTCTCTAGAACATATCTAAAGAGTAAGCTATGTCATAATTTGTAAAGACCTTTTGACTATGTTCATGATAATTAAGTTCATCTAATCAAATTATTTAATGAACTCCCACTTAGATAGACATCCCTCTAGTCATCTAAGTGATACATGATCCGAGTCAACTAGGCCATGTCCGATCATCATGTGAGACGGACTAGTCATCATCGGTGAACATCTTCATGTTGATCGTATCTACTATATGACTCATGTTCGACCTTTTGGTCTCTTGTGTTTCGGGGCCATGTCTGTACATGCTAGGCTCGTCAAGTCAACCTACGTGTTTTGCATGTGTAAATCTGGCTTACACCTGTTGTATGCGAAGGTTAGAATCTATCACACCCGATCATCACGTGGTGCTTCAAAACAACGAACTTTCACAATGGTGCATAGTTAGGGGGAACACTTTCTTGATTTTTTTAATGAGGGATCATATTATTTATGCTACCGTCGTTCTAAGCAAATAAGATGTAAACATGACAAACATCACATGCAAATCATAAAGTGACATGATATGGCCAATATCATCTTGCGCCTTTGATCTCCATCTTTGAGGCGCGACATGATCACCTTCATCACCGGCATGACACCATGATCTCCATCATCGTGTCTTCATGAAGTTGTCTCTCCAACTATTACTTCTACTACTATAGCTAACGGTTAGCAATAAAGTAAAGTAATTACATGGCATTCTCATTGACACGTAGGTCATAGAATAAATTAAGAAACTTCTATGGCTCCTGCCGGTTGTCATAGTCATCGAAATGCAAATCGTGATTCCTATTACAAGAACATGATTAATCTCATACATCACATATATCATTCATCACATCCTTTTGGCCATATGACATCACATAGCATACCCTGCAAAAACAAGTTAGACGTCCTCTAATTGTTGTTCCATGTTTTACGTGGCTGCTATGGGTTTCTAGCAAGAACGTTTCTTACCTACGCAAAAGCCACAACGGTGATATGCCAATTGCTATTTACCCTTCATAAGGACCCTTTTCATCGAATCCGATCCGACTAAAGTGGGAGAGACTGGCACCTGCTAGCCACCTTTATGCAACAAGTGCATGTCAGTCGGTGGAACCTGTCTCACGTAAGTGTACGTGTAAGGTTGGTCTGGGCCGCTTCATCCCACAATACCGCCAAAACAAGATAGGACTAGTAACGGTAAGCAAATTGAACAAACCAACACCCACAACTACTTGTGGTCTACTTGTGCATAGAATCTACGCAATAGACCTAGCTCATGATGCCATTGTTGGGGAACGTAGCAATAATTCAAAATTTTCCTACGTGTAACCAAGATCAATCTAGGAGATGCTAGCAACGAGAGAGAGAAGGGAGTGCATCTTCATACCCTTGAAGATTTCTAAGCAGAAGCGTTACAAGAATGCGGTTGATGGAGTCCTATTCGCGGCGATTCAAATTGCGGAAGATCCGATCTAGCGTCGAACAGACGGCGCTCCGCGTTCAACACACGTACAGCCCGGGGACGTCTCCTCCTTCTTGATCCAGCAAGGGGAGAGGAGCAGTTGAGGGAGAGCTCCGACAGCACGACGGCGTGGTGGTGGAGCTTTTGTTTCTCCAGCAGGGCTTCGCCAAGCACTACGGAGGAGGAGGAGGTGTTGGAGGAGGGAGAGGGCTGCGCCAGGGAAGGAGTGCGGCTAACCTCTCTCTCCGTCACTATATATAGGGGAAGGGGGAGGAGGAGGCGCCTAGGGTTTCCCTAGGGGAGGGGCGGCTGCCACAGGGGAAACCCTAGATGGGTTTGGGCGCCCCCACCCCTAGGAAACTTGCCCCCAAGCCGGGAGGGGTGGCTGCCCTAGGGGAGGTTCCCCCACCTCTCCAAGTTACGTGAGATGGGGTGGGAGGGCGCTCAGCCCCTTAGTGGTCTGATGTGCCCCCTCCCCTTGGCCCATAAGGCCCCCCAACGCTTGCCGGGGCCTCCGAAACCCCTTTCGGACACATTGGTCCTCACCCGGTACCCCCGGAACAATTCCGGACTCCAATACCCTTCATCGAATATATCGATCTTCACCTCTGGACCATTCCGGAGTTCCTCGTCATGTCCGAGATCTCATCCGGGACTCCGAACAACCTTCAGTAACCACATACTATTTCCTAAGGGTTCGGTAACCATGCAGACATGACCGAGACACCTCTCCGGTCAATAACCAATAACGGGATCTGGATACCCATATTGGCTCCCACATGTTCCACTATGATCTCATCGGATGAACCACGATGTCGGGGATTCAATCAATCCTGCATACAATTCCCTTTGTCCACCCGTATGTTACTTGCCCGAGATTCGATCATCGGTATCCCAATACCTCGTTCAATCTCATTACCGGCAAGTTACTACTCGTTCCGTCATGCATGATCCCGTGACTAACTACTTAGTCACATTGAGCTCATTACGATGATGCATTACTGAGTGGGACCAAAGATACCTCTCCGTCATACGGAGTGACAAATCCCAGTCTCAATTCGTGCCAACCCAACAGACACTTTCGGAGATACCTGTAGTGCACCTTTATAGCCACCCAGTTACGTTGTGACGTTTGGTACACCCTAAGCATTCCTACAGTATCCGGGAGTTGCACAATCTCATGGTCTAAGGAAATGATAGTTGACATTAGAAAAGCTCTTAGCAAACAAACTAAATGATCATGTGCTATGCCTAGGATTGGGTCTTGTCCATCACATCATTCTCCTAATGATGTGATCCCGTTATCAATGACATACAATGTCCATGGTCAGGAAACCATAATCATCTATTGATCAATGAGCTAGTCAACTAGAGGCTCACTAGGGACATGTTGCGGTCTATGTATTCACACATGTATTACGATTTCCAGTTACTACAATTATAGCATGAACAATAGACAATTATCATGAACAAGGAAATATAATAATAACCATTTTATTATTGCCTCTAGGGCATATTTCCAACATCAAGCCGGTGACAATGGAGATCATGACAGTGCTTTGGAGATGGATATCAAAGGCACAAGATGATGATGGCCATATCATGTCATATACTTTGATTGCATGTGATGTTTATTTATGCATCCTATTTTGCTTAGTACGACAGTAGCATTATAAGATGATCCCTTACTAAATTTCAATGTATAAGTGTTCTCCCCGAGTATGCACCATTGTGAAAGTTCTTCGTGCTGAGACACCACGTGATGATCGGGTGTGATAAGCTCTACGTTCACATACAATGGGTGCAAGCCAGTTTTGCACGTGCAGAATACTCAGGTTAAAATTGACAAGCCTAGCATAGATAGATATGGCCTCGGAACAGTGGAGACCGAAAGGTCGAACATGAATCATATAGTGGATATGATCAACTTAGAGATGTTCACCGTTGATGACTACTCCATCTCATGTGATGATCGGATATGGTTTAGTTGATTTGGATCACGTATCATTTAGATGACCTGAGGGATGTCTATCTAAGTGGGAGTTCTTAAGTAATATGATTAATTGAACTTAATTTATCATGAACTTAGTCTTGATAGTATTTGCAAATTATGTTGTAAATCAATAGCTCGCGTTGTAGCTTCCCTATGTTTTTTGATATGTTCCTAGATAAAACTAAGTTGAAAGATGATAGTAGCAATGATGCAGACTGGGTCCTGATATGAGGTTTATCCTCATTGTTGCACAGAAGAATTATGTCCTTGATGCACCGCTAGGTGACAGACCTATTGCAGGAGCAGATGCAGACGTTATGAACGTTTAGCTAGCTTTATATGATGACTACTTGATAGTTTAGTGCACCATGCTTTATGGCTTAGAACCGGGACTTCAAAAATGTTTTGAATGCCATGGAGCATATGAGATGTTCCAAGAGCTGAAATTGGTATTCCAGGCTCATGCCCGTGTCGAGAGGTATGAGACCTCTGACAAGTACTTCGCCTAAAAGATGGAGGATAATAGCTCAGCTAGTGAGCATGTGCTCAGAATGTCTGGGTACTACAATCGCTTTAATCAAGTGGGAGTTAATCTTCCATATAAGATAGTGATTGGCAGAGTTCTCCAGTCACCATTATCAAGTTACTGGAACTTTGTGATGAACTATAATATGCAAGGGATGACAAAAGCAATTCCCGAGCTCTTCGTAATGCTGAAATCGACGAAGGTAGAAATCAAGAAAAAACATCAAGTGTTGATGATTAAACAAGACCAGTAGTTTCAAGAAAAGGGCAAAGAGAAAGAAAGGGAATTTCAAGAAGAATGGCAAGCAAGTTGTCACTCACGGAAATAAACCCAAAGCTGGACCTAAGCCTGAAATTGAGTGCTTCTACTGCAAAGGAAATGGTCACTGGAAGCGGAACTACCCCAAATATTTGGTGGATAAGAAGCATGGCATAGTGAACAAAGGTATATTTGATATACATTTTATTGATGTGTACCTTACTAGTGCTCGTAGTAACCCCTGGGTATTTGATACTTGTTCGGTTGCTAAGATTAGTAACTCGAAACAGGAGTTGCAGAATAAATAGAGACTAGTTGAGGGTGAAGTGATGACGTGTGTTGGAAGTGGTTCCAAGATTGATATGATCATCATCGCACACTCCCTATACTTTCAGGATTAGTGTTGAACCTAAATAAATGTTATTTGATGATTGCGTTGAGCATAAATATGATTAGATCATGTTTATTGCAGTAGGGTTATTCATTTAAGACAAAGAATAATTGTTATTTTGTTTATATGAATAAAACCTTCTATGGTCATACACCCAATGTTAATGGTTTATGGAATCTCAATCGTAGTAATACACATATTCATAATATCGATGCCAGAAGATGCAAAGTTGATAATGATAGTGCAACATATCTATGGCACTGCCGTTTAGGTCATATCGGTGTAAAGCGTATGAAGAAACTCCATGCAGATGGACTTTTTGAATCACTTGATTATGAATCATTTGATACTTGCAAACCATGCATCATGGGGAAGATGACTAAAACTCCATTCTCCGGAACAATGGAATGAGCTAATGACTTGTTGGAAATAATACATACCGATGTATATGGTCCGATGAGTGTTGAGGCTCGTGGCAGGTATCATTATTTTCTGACCTTCACAGATGATTTGAGCATATTTGGGTATATCTACTTAATGAAACACAAGTCTGAAACATTTGAGAAGTTCAAAGAATTTCATAGTGAAGTGAAGGATCATCTTAACAAGAAAATAAAGTTTCTATGATCTGATCGTGCAGATGAATATTTGAGTTACGATTTTGGCCTTCATTTAAAACAATGTGGAATAGTTTCACAAGTCACGCCACCTAGAACACCACAGCGTAATGGTGTGTCTGAACATCGTAACTGCACTTTAGTAGATATGGTGCGACCTATGATGTCTCTTACCAATTTATCACTATCGTTTTGGGGTTATGCATTAGAGATAGCTGCATTCACAATAAATAGGGCACCGTCAAAGTCCGTTGAGACGACACCGTATGAACTGTGGTTTGGCAACAAACCAAAGCTATCATTTCTTAAAGTTTGGGGATGTGATGCTTATGTCAAAAGGCTTCAGCCTGATAAGCTCGAACCCGAATCGGAGAAGTGCATCTTCATAGGATACCCTAAGGAGACAATTGGGTACACCTTCTATCACAAGTCCGAAGGCAAGATTTTTGTTGCTAAGAACAGAACATTTCTAGAGATGGAGTTTCTCTCGAAAGAAGTGAGTGGGAGGAAAGTAGAACTTGATGAGGTAATTGTACCTACTCTCAATTTGGAAATTCGCTCATCTGAGAAATCTGTTCTCGTGATGCCTACACCAACTGGAGAGCAAGCTAATTATAAAGATCATGAAACTTCAGATCAAGTTGCTACAGAACCTCGTAGATCAAATAGAGCATGATCCGCACCATAGTGGTACAGTAATCATGTTCTGGAAGTCATGTTACTTGACCATGACAAACCTACGAACTATGAAGAAGCTATGATGAGCCCAGATTCCGACAGATGGCTTGAGGCCATGAAAAAACTGAGATAGGATCCATGTATGAGGACAAAAGTGTGGACTTTGGTGGACTTCCCGATGATTGGTAAGCCATTGAGAATAAATGGATCTTCAAGAGGAAGACGGACGCTGATGGTAGTGTTACTATCTACAAAGCTCGACTAGTCACAAAAAGGTTTTCGACAAGTTCAAGGTGTTGACTACAATGACATTTCTAAACTGCAGCGATGCTTAAGTCCGTCCGAATCATGTTAGCAATTGCCACATTTTATGAAATCTGGCAAATGGATATCAAAACTGCATTCCTTAAATGGATATCTCTAACAAAAGTTGTATATGATGCAACCAGAAGGTTTTGTTGATCCTAAGGGTGCTAACAAGGTGTGCAAGCTCCAATGATCCATCTATGGACTGGTGCAAACTTCTCAGTGTTGGAATATACACTTTGATGAGTTGATCAAAGCATATAGTTTTATACTGACTTGCGGTGAAGCCTGTATTTACAAGAAAGTGAGTGGGAGCACTACAGCCTTTCTGATAAGTATATGTGAATGACATATTGTTGATCGGAAATGATGTAGAATTTTCTGGAAAGCATAAAGGAGAGTTTGAAAGGAGTTTTTCAAAGGAAGACCTCGACGAAGTTGATTTCATATTGGGCATCAAGATCTTTAGAGATAGGTCAAGACACTTGATAAGATTTGTCAATGAGTACATACCTTGACAAGATTTTGAAGTAGTTCAAAATGGAACAGTCAAAGAAGGAGTTCTAGCCTGTATTACAAGGTGTAAAATTGAGTAAGACTGAAAGCCCGACCACGACAGAAGATAGAGAGAGAATGAAAGTCATTCCCTATGCCTCAGTCATAGGTTCTATAAAGTATGCCATGCTGTGTACCAGAACTGTTGTGTGCCTTGCCAGTGAGTTTGGCAAGGGGGTACAATAGTGATCCAAGAGTAAATCACTAGACATCGGTCAAAATTATCCTTAGAGGACGAAGGAAATATTTCTGGGTTATGGAAGTGATAAAGTGTTCACCGTAAAGAGTTACGTCGATGCAAGCTTTTACACTGATCCAGATGACTCTGAGTCCCAATCTGGATACATATTGAAAGTGGGAGCAATTAGCTAGAGTAGCTCCATGCAGAGCATTGTAGACATAGAAAATTAGCAAAATACATACGGCTCTTAATGTATCAGACTCGTTGACTAAACTTCTCTCACGAGTAAAACATGATCACACCTTAGTACTCTTTGGGTGCTAATCACATAGCAATGTGAACTAGATTATTGACTCTAGTAAACCCTTTGGGTGTTGGTCACATGGTGATCACATACAGATCTGAACTATTGGTGTTAAATCACATAGCTATGTGAACTAGATTATTGACTCTAGTGCAAGTGGGAGACTGAAGGAAATATGCCCTAGAGGCAATAATAAAGTTGTTATTTATATTTCCTTATATCATGATAAATGTTTATTATTCATGCTAGAATTGTATTAACCAGAAACTTAGTACATGTGTGAATGCATAGACAAAACAAAGTGTCCCTAGTATGGCCCTACTTGACTAGCTCGTTAATCAAAGATGGTTATGTATCCTGACCATAAACATGTGTTGTCATTTGATGAATGGGATCACATCATTAGTGAATGATGTGATGGACAAGACACATCTGTTAGCTTAGCATAATGATCGTTAAGTTTCATTGCTATTGCTTTCTTCATGACTTATACATGTTCCTCTGACTATGAGATTATGCAACTCCCGAATGCCGGAGGAACACCTTGTGTGCTATCAAACATCACAATGTAACTGGGTGATTATAAAGATGCTCTACAGGTGTCTCCGAAGGTGTTTTTTGGGTTGGCATAGATCGAGATTAGGATTTTTCACTACGTGTATCAGAGAGGTATCTCTGGGCCCTCTCGGTAATGCTCATCACTATAAGCCTTGCAAGCAATGTGACTAATGAGTTCGTTACGGGATGATGCATTACAGAACGAGTAAAGAGACTTGGCGGTAATGAGACTGAACTAGGTATGAAGATACCGACGATCGAATCTCGGGCAAGTAACATGCCGATGACAAAGGGAACAATGTATGTTGTTGTTTGGTTTGACCGATAAAGACCTTCGTAGAATATGTAGGAGCCAATATGAGAATCCAGGTTCTGCTATTGGTTATTGATCAGAGATGTGTCTCAATCATGTCTACATAGTTCTCGAACCTGTAGGGTCCGCACGCTTAACGTTCGATGATGATTTGTATTATGAGTTATGTGTTTTTGATGACCGAAGGTTGTTCGGAGTCCCGGATAAGATCACGGACATGACGAGGAGTCTCGAAATGGTCGAGAGGTAAAGATTGATATATTGGAAGGTTACATTCGGACACCGGAATGGTTTCGTGAAGTATCGGATAAATTTCGGAGTACCGGGAGGTTACCGGACCCCCCTCCCCCCGGGGACTATTGGAACTTTATGAGCCTTAGTGGAAGAGAGGAGGCAACGGCCAGGTGGAGGCGCGCACCCCCCAGCCCAAACCGAATTGGACTAGGGGTGGGTGGCGCGGCCCCCCTTTCATTCTTGTCCTCCACCTCTTCCCCTTCTCCCCTTCTTCGAAAAGGAAAGGGGAATCCTACTATGACTAGGGAGTCTTAGTAGGACTCCCCACACTTGGTGCGCCCCATGGCTGGCCGCCTCCTCCCCTCCTTTATATACGGGGGCAGGGGACACCCAAAAGGAAATTTGTTGTTCTCTTTGCCGTGTGCAGTGCCCCCCTTCACTGTTTAATCCTTTGGTCATAGCGTCATAGTGCCTAGGCGAAGCCCTATGTGGATCACATCATTAACACCGCCACCATGCCGTCGCGCTGACGGAACTCTCGCTCGACCTTCTACTGGATCAAGAGTTCTAGGGACGTCATCAAGCTGAATGTGTGCTGAACACAGAGGTGTCGTATGTTCGGTACTTGGATCGGTTCGATCGTGAAGACGTTCGACTACATCAACCACGTTAACTAACGCTTCCGCTTTCGGTTTACGAGGGTACGTGGACACACTCTCCCCCTCTCGTTGCTATGCATCTCCTAGATAGATCTTCCGTAATCGTAGGATTTTTTTGAATTGCATGCAACGTTCCCCAACAATGCTTTGTGTGATTTGGTTGCTAGCGTTTCCATGATTCCAAAAACTTTATGTGATGTGCTAGGTTTACACGAATTTGATGATTGTTCTTTGAATTTGCATCTAGCAGATTTCACTATTAAGAAACCTATGGGAAGAATTAATGTTGTTCTCATTGTTGCAAATAGGAATTATGTGCCCGAAGATTTTATTGTGCTTGATATAGATTGCAACCCTACATGTCCTATTATTCTTGGTAGACCTTTCCTTATAACGATTGGTGCAATTATTGATATGAAAGAAGAAAACAATAGATTTCAATTTCGGTTAAGGAAGGGCATGGAACACTTCCTAAGAAAGAAAATTAAGTTGTCATATGAATCTATTATGAGGGCTACTTATGGTTTGCATACCAAAGATGACAATACCTAGATCTATGTTTTATGCCTAGCTAGGAGCGTTAAATAATAGCTTTTGTTGGGAGAAACCCAATTTTATTTTTACATTTTTTTGTTTTTGGTTCTGTTTTTCAATAAATACACATTATTACCTCTGTTATAATTGTGTTTTGGTGTTTTAACTAGTGTTTGAGCCAAGTAAGACCTTTGGGATGGTCTACGGTGATAACTTTGTGTTTTGGTGTTTTAATTAGTGTTTGAGCCAAGTAAGACCTTTGGGATGGTCTACGGTGATATTTTATTTGATCTTGCTGAAAAACAGAAACTTTTGCGCTCATTGCCAGAAAATTAAAAAATCACAGAAACATGCTTTTGATCTGAATTATTTACACAAGATTGTTATACAAATTTCCTAAATTTCTGAATTTTTCTGAATTTTTGGAGTTATAGAAGTATACGAAATTTTAAATAACTACAAACTGTTCTGTTTCTGACAGATTTTGTTTTCTATGTGTTGTTTGCTTATTTTGATGAATCTATGGCTAGTATCTGTTGGGAAACATAGCATGCAACTTCAAAAAAATTCCTATGCTCACATAAGATCTATATAGGAGATGCATAGCAACGAGAGGGAGAGACTGTGTCTACATACCCTCGCAGACCGGAAGTGGAAGCGTTTGACAACGCGGTTGATGTAGTCGAACTTCTTCTCATTCCGACTGATCAAGCACCGAACGTACGACACCTCCGAGTTCTGCACACATTCAGCTTGATGACGTCCCTCGAACTCTTGATCCAACAGAGTGTCGAGGAAGTAGATGAGTTCCGACAGCACGACGATGTGGTGACGGTGATGGTGAAGTGATCCGCGCAGGGCTTCGCCTAAGAACTATGAAGATATGACCAGAGGCATAAACTATTGAGGGGGCACAGCACACAACTAACGATTGTTGGTGTGTATTCTAGGCGCTCCCTCCCCATGTATATATAGGTGGGAGGGGGAGGCGAGCAGCCTTGGGGCGCCCCAAGTAGGAGGAATCCTACTTGGGGCCCTAGTCCAATTCACCCCCGTTACCATATTTTCCGGAGGGGGAAGGAAGGAGGAGAGAGGAGAGACGGAAGGGGGAGGCCAAATCCCTCCCCTTCCTTCTCTATTTCCCTCTTTCCTTCCTCCTATGGTTTGGCCCATATGGGGGGCACAGCAACCCCTTCCGGTGACCCGATATGTACCCGGTACCCTCCGGAACACTTCCGGTGTCCGAATACTATCATCCTATATATCAAACTTTACCTCTTGACCATTTCGAGACTCCTTGTCATGTTCGCGATCTCATCCGGGACTTCAAACAACATTCGCTCACCAAATCACATAACTCATATAATACAAAATCGTCATTGAACGTTAAGCGTGCGGACCCTACGGGTTCAAGAACTATGTAGACATGACTGAGACACCTCTACGATCAATAAACAATAGCAGAACCTGGATGCTCATATTGGCTCCCACATAGTCTACAAAGATCTTTATCGGTCGAACCGTTATGACAACATACGTTATTCCCTTTGTCATCGGTATGTTACTTACCCGAGATTCGATTGTCGGTATCTTCATACCTAGTTCAATCTCATTACCAGCAAGTCTCTTTACTCCTTCCATAATGCATCATCCTGCAACTAACTCATTATACACTTTGCTTGCAAGGCTTCTTATGATGTGCATTACCGAGAGGGCCCAGAGATACCTCTCCGATATTCAGAGTGACAAATCCTAATCTCGATCTATACCAACCAACAAACACCTTCAGAGATACCTGAAGAGCATCTTTATAATCACCCAGTTATGTTGTGATGTTTGATAGCACACAAGACATTCCTCCGGTATCCGGGAGTTGCATAATCTCATGGTCGGAGGAATATCTATTTGTCATGAGGAAAGCAATAGCAATAAAACTGACCGATCATAATGCTAAGCTAATGAATGGGTATAGTCCAGCACATCATTCTACTAATGATATGATCCCGTTCATCAAATGACAACACATGTCTATGGTTAGGAAATTTAACCATTTTTGGTTAACGAGCTAGTCTAGTAGAGGCTTACTAGGGACACAGTATTTTATCTATGTATTCACACATGTATCAAGTTCCCGGTTAATACAATTCTAGCATGAATAATAAACATTTATCATGATGTAAGGAAATATAAAATAACAACTTTATTATTGCCTTTAGGGCATATTACCTCCAGTCTCCCACTTGCACTAGAGTCAATAATCTACATTACATTGTAATGATTCAAACATCCATGGAGTCTTGGCACTGATCATGTTTTGCTCGTGGAAAAGGCTTAGTCAACGAGTCTGCTACATTAAGATCCATATGTATTTTGCAAATCTCAATGTCCCCCTCCTTGACTAGATCACGGATGGAGTTGAAGCGTCTTTTTGTGAAATCTGGATTCCTTCGCTAAGGCAATTGCTCCAGTATTGTCACAAAAGATTTTCATTGGACCCGATGCACTAGGTATTACACCTAGATCGGTTATGCACTCCTTCATCCTGACTCCTTCATTTGCTGCTTCGGAAGCAGCTATATACTCCGCTTCACACGTAGATCCCGCCATGACGCTCTGCATGGAACTGCACCAATTGACAGCTCCACCATTCAATATAAATATGTATCCGGTTTGTGACTTACAGTCATCCAGATCAGTGTCAAAGCTAGCATCGACGTAACTATTTAAGATGAGCTCTTTATTACCTCCATAAACGAGAAACATATCCTTAGTCCTTTTCAGGTACTTCAGGATGTTCTTGACCGCTGTCCAGTGATCCACTCCTGGATTACTTTGGTACCTCCCTGCTAAACTTATAGCAAGGCACACATCATGTATGGTACACATCATAGCATACATGATAAAACCTATGGCTGAGGTATAGGGAATGACTTTCATTTTCTCTCTATCTTCTGCAGTGGTCGGGCATTGAGTCTCACTCAATTTCACACCTTGTAACACAGGCAAGAACCCTTTCTTTGACTGATCCATTTTGAACTTCTTCAAAATTTTATCAAGGTATGTGCTTTGTGAAATTCCTGTTAAGCGTATTGATCTATCTCTATTGATCTTGATGCCTAATATATAAGCAGCTTACCGAGGTATTTCATTGAAAAACTTTTATTCAAGTATCCTTTTATGCAATGCAGAAATTCTATATCATTTCCAATCAACAATATGTCATCCACACATAATATTAGAAATGCTACAGAGCTCCCACTCACTTTCTTGTAAATACAGGCTTCTCCGAAAGTCTATATAAAACCATATGCTTTGATCACCTCATGAAAGCATATATGCCAACTCCGATATGCTTGCACCAGTCCATAAATGAATCGCTCGAGCTTGCACACTTTGTTAGCACCTTTAGGATCAACAAAACCTTTTGGTTGCATCATATACAACTCTTATTTAAGAAATCCATTAAGAAATGCAATTTTGACGTTCATTTCCTAGATTTCCTAATCATAAAATGCAGCAATTGCTAACATGATTCGGACAGACTTAAGCATCGCTACAGGTGAGAAAGTTTCATCGTAGTCAACTCCTTGAACTTGTCAAAAACCTTTTGCGACAACTCGAGATTTAGAGACAGTAACATTACCATCAACGCCAGTCTTCTTCCTGAAGATCCATTTATTTTCTATGGGTCGCTGATCATCGGGCAAATCGACCAAATTCACACTTTGTTCTCAGACATGGATCGTATCTCATATTTAATGGCATCAAGCTATTTATCGGAATCTGGGCTCATCATAGCTTCATCATAGTTTGTAGGTTCGTCATGGTCAAGAAACATGACTTCCAGAACAGGATTGCCGTACCACTCTGGTGTGGATCATGCTCTGGTTGACCTACGAGGTTCAGTAGTAACTTGATCTGAAGTTTCATGATCATTATTATTAGCTTCTCTCTAGTTGGTGTAGGCATCGCGGGAACGGATTTCTTGGATGAGCTACTTTCCAAATTGAGAGAAGTTACAATTACCTCATCAAGTTCTACTTTCCTCCCGAGAAACTCCTTCTCTAGAAAGGTTCCATTCTTGCCAACAAAGATCTTGGTTTCGGATCTATGGTAGAAGGTGCACACAATTGTTTCCTTAGGGTATCCTATGAAGAGGCACTTCTTCGATTTGGGTTCGAGCTTATCAGGCTGAATCCTTTTGACATAAGAATCACATCCCCAAACTTTAAGAAACGACATCTTAGGTTTATTGCCAAACCACAGTTCCTACGGCGTAGTCTCAATGGATTTTGATGGTGCCCTATTTAACGTGAATGCAGCTGTCTCTAATGCATAACCCCAAAACTTTAGTGGAAGATCGGTAAGAGACATCATAGATTGCGCCATATCTAATAAAGTATGGTTACGACATTCGGACACACCATTACGCTGTGGTGTTCCAGCTGGCGTGAGTTGTGAAACTATTCCACATTGTTTTAGATGAAGGCCAAACTCGTAACTCAAATATTAACCTCCGCGATCAGATCGTAGAAACTTTATTTTCTTGTTACGATGATTGTCCACTTCACTCTGGAATTCTTTGAACTTTTCAAATGTTTTAGACTTGTGTTTCATTAAGTAGATATACCCATATATGCTCAAATCATCTGTGAAGGTCAGAAAATAACAATACCCGTCGCGAGCCTCAACACTCATCGGACCTCATACATTGGTATGTATTATTTCCAATAAATCATCGGCTCACTCCATTGTTCAGGAGAACAGAGGTTTAGTCATCTTCTCCATGAGGCATGGTTCGCATGTATCAAATGATTCATAATCAAGTGATTCCAAAATTCCAACTGCATGGAGTTTCTTCATGCGCTTTTCCCCAATATTACCTAAACGGCAGTGCCACAAATATGTTGCACTATCATTATCAACTTTGCATCTTTTGGCATCAATATTATGAATATGTGTATCACCACAATCGATATTCAACAAAAATAGACCACTCTTCAAGGGTGCATGACCATAAAAGATATTACTCATATAAATAGAATGACCATTATTCTCTGATTTAAATGAATAACCGTCTCACACTAAACAAGATCCAGATATAATGTTCATGCTCAACGCTGGCACCAAATACCAATTATTCAGGTCTAAAACTAATCCCGAAGGTAGATGTAGAGGTAGCGTGCCGACGACGATCACATCGACTTTGGAACCATACTCGACGTGCATCGTCACCTTGTTCTTAGTCAATCTTAGTTTAACATGTAGTCCCTGTTTCGAGTTACAAATATGAGAAACCAAACCGGTATCAAAAACCCAGGCACTACTGCGAGCATTAATAAGGTATAACATGTATATCAAATATACCTTTGTTCACTTTGCCATCGTTCTTATCAGCCAAATACTTGGGGCATTTCCGCTTCCAGTGACCAGTACCTTTGCAGTAGAAGCACTTAGTTTCAACCTTGGATCCAGCTTTGGGCTTCTTCCCGGTAGTGGCAACTTACTTGACATTCTTCTTGAAGTTCCCCTTATTTCCCTTGCCTTTTTCTTGAAACTAGTGTACTTGATAACCATCAACACTTGATGCTCCTTCTTGATTTCTACCTCCGCAGCTTTGAGCATTGCAAAGAACTGGGGAATAGTCTTCTCCATCCCTTGCATATTATAGTTCATCAGGAAGCCTTTGTAGCTTGGTGGCAGTGATTGGAGAACTCTGTCAATGACAAAATCATCTGGAAGATTAACTCCTAGCCGAGTCAAGTTGTTATGATATCTAGAAATTCTGAGTATGTGTTCACTGACAGAACTGTTCTCCTCCATCTTGAAGCTATAGAACTTGTTGGAGACTTCATATCTCTCAACTCGGGCATTTGCTTGAAATATTAACTTCAACTCCGGGAACATCTTATATAATCCATGATATTCAAAACGTCTTTGAATTCCCGATTCTGAGCCGTAAAGCATGGCACACTGAGCTGTCGAGTAGTCATTAGACCGAGCTTGCCACACGTTCATAACATCAGCATCTGCTCCCATAGTAGGCCTTTCACCTAGCGACAAGGACATAATTCTTTTGTGCAGCAATGAGGATAATCCTCTAGTTACGGACCCAATCCGTGTAGTTGCTACCATCATCTTTCAACTTAGCTTTCTCTAGGGACGCATTAAAATTCAAGGGAACGGTAGCACGGGCCATTGATCTACAACATAGATATGAAAAAACTATCAAGACTAAGTTCATGATAAATTAAGTTCAATTAATCATATTACATAAGAACTACCACTTAGATAGACATCCCTCAGGTCATCTAAGTGATACGTGATCCAAATCAACTAAACCATGTCCGATCATCACGTGAGATGGAGTAGTCATCAATCATGAACATCTCTATGTTGATCATATCTACTATATGATTCACGTTCGACCTTTCGGTCTCCAGTGTTCCGAGGCCATGTCCGTACATGCTAGGCTCGTCAAGTTTAACCCGAGTATTCCGCTTGTGCAAAACTGTCTTGCACCCATTATATGTGAACGTAGAACCTATCACACCCGATCATCACGTGGTGTCTCAGCACGAAGAACTGTCGCAACGGTGCATACTTGGGGAGAACACTTATACCTTGAAATTTTAGTTAAGGGATCATCTTAATGCTACCGTCGTACTAAGCAAAATAAGATACATAAAGATAAATATCACATGCAATCAAAATATTTGACATGATATGGCCATCATCATCTTGTGCTTTTGATCTCCATCTCCAAAGCATCTTCATGATCTCCATCATCACCGACTCGACACCTTGATCTCCATCTTAGCGTCGTGGTCATCTTGCCAACTATTGCTTTTACAACTATCACTACCGTTTAGTGATAAAGTAAAGCAATTACATGGTGCTTGCATTTCATACAATAAAGTGACAACCATAAGGCTCCTTCTAGTTGCCGATAACCTTTACAAAACATGATCATCTCATACAATAACATATATCACATCATGTCTTGACCATATCACATCACAAGCCTGCCCTGCAAAAACAAGTTAGACGTCCTCTACTGTTGCATCTTTTACATGGCTGGTACGGGCTTCTAGCAAGAACCGTTCTTACCTACCGCACAAAACCACAACGGTGATTTATCAAGTTTGCTATTTTAACCTTCAACAAGGACCGGCCGCAGCCAAATTGGATTCAATGAAAGTTGGAGAAACTTACAACCGACAGCCACATTTATGCAAAACTAGTTGCATGTATGTTGGTGGAACCGGTCTCATGAATGTGGTCATGTAAGGTTGGTCTGGGCCGCTTCATCCAACAATACCACCAAATCAAAATAAGACATTGGTGGTAAGCAGTATGACGATCACCGCCCACAACTCTTTCTGTTCTACTCATGCATATCATCTACACATAGATCTAGCTCGGATGCCACTGTTGGGAAACATAGCATGCAATTTCAAAAAATTTCCTACGCTCACGCAAGATCTATCTAGGAGATGCATAGCAACAAGAGGGTGAGAGTGTGTTGACGTACCCCCGTAGACTGAAAGCGGAAGCATTTGATAACGCGATTGACGTAGTCGAACTTCTTCTTGTTCCGACCGATCAAGCACCGAACGTACGGCACCTCTGAGTTCTGCACACGTTCATCTCAATGACGTCCCACGAACTCTTGATCCAGCAGAGTGTCTGATACGTCTCCAACGTATCTATAATTTTTGATTGTTCCATGCTATTATATTATCATCCTTGGATGTTCTACAATCATTTTATATCATTTTTTGGTACTAACCTATTGACATAGTGCCCAGTGACAGTTGCTATTTTCTGCTTGTTTTTTACATCGCAGGAAATCAATACGAAATGGAGTCCAAATGTAGCTAAACTTTTTTGTGGATTTTTTCTGGATCAGAACATACAAGATGGGCCGAAGAAGTACCAGAGGGGTGTCCCGAGGGGGGCACAACCCACCAGGGCGCGCCTGGGGGCCCAGGCAGGCCCAGGTGGGTTATGCCCACCTCGGTGGCCTCCCGTACCGCCTCTTTGCTCTATAAATACCCCAATATTCCAAAAACCCTAGGAGAGTCGACGAAAATCAGTTCCAGCCGCCGCAAGTTCCGAAAACACCAGATCCAATCTAGACACCATCACGGAGGGGTTCATCATGTCCATTGGTGCTTCTCTGATGACGCGTGAGTAGTTCTTTGTAGACCTACGGGTTCGTAGTTAGTAGATAGATGGATTCCTCTCTCTTTCTTGATTCTCAATACAATGGTCTCTTGGAGATCCATATGATGTAAGTCTTTTTGCGGTGTGTCTGTTGGGATCCGATGAACTTTGAGTTTATGATTAGATCTATGTTTTATCCATGAAAGTTATTTGAGTCTTCTTTGATCTCTTATATGCATGATCGATTATAGCCTCGCATTTCTTCTCCGATATTTGGGTTTTGTTTGGACAACTTGATCTATTTATCTTGCAATGGGAAGAGGTGCTTTGTGATGGGTTTGATCTTACGGTGCTTGATCCAAGTGACAAAAGGGGAAACAACACATATGTATCATTGCTATTAAGGATAACAAGATTTGGTCTATTTCAACATAAATAGATCTTGTCTACATCATGTCATCGTTCTTATTCCATTACTACATTTTTCCATGAACTTAATACACAAGATGCATGCTGGATAGGGGTCGATGTGTGGAGTAATAGTAGTAGATTCAGGCAGGAGTCGGTCTACTAATCTTGGACGTGATGCCTATATAATGATCATTGCCTAGATATTGTCATGATTATTTGAAGTTCTATTAATTGCCCAACAGGAATTGTTTTCCCACCGTTTGCACTTTTTCTCGAGAGAAGACACTAGTGAAACCTACGGTCCCCAGGTCCCTTCTTTAATATATTTGCCTTTGCGATCTATTTTCCTTTGCTTTTATTTTCAGATCTATTAAACCAAAAATGCAAAAATACCTTGCTGCATTTTATTTTATTTGCGATCTATTTATCCAATCTATTACAACTTTCTCCTGTATCCGTGCCAATTTCTGGCGTTGTTACCCAAAAGGGACTGACAACCCCTTTAACACATCGGGTTGCGAGTATTTGTTGTTTGTGTGCAGGAGCTGTTGGGAAACATAGCATGCAATTTCCAAAAATTTCCTACACTCATGCAAGATCTATCTACGAGATGCAAAGCAACGAGAGGGGAAGAGTGTGTCCACGTACCCTCGTAGTTCGAAAGCGGAAGCGTTTGCTTAACACGGTTGATGTAGTCGAACATCTTCTCGTTCCGACCGACCAAGTACCGAACGTACGACACCTCCGATTTCTGTACACGTTCAGCGTGATGACATCCCTCAAACTCTTGATCTAGTAGAGTATCAAGGATGTAGACGAGTTCCTTCAGCATGACGGCATGGTGACGGTTTATGCCCGTGGGCCCCAAATATCCACTAGTTCTTGGGCCTTCAGTAAGCTTGCTTCATAAACCGCCATCTTCAACATCTTCTTCGGCCTTCTCATTATGAACCGCCAGTGGTACAGCCCCTCCTGGGCGGGTCATACCCAATAGTTATACCCCCAACATTAGGCTCCAATTTGATGTGAACTTGTTCATATCAATCTTCAATACTTGACCCAGGGGGCCATAGGTTTCACTAGTGGCTTCTCTCAAGATAGAAAATATTACGGTGGGTGAACGAATTACTGCCAAGCAATTGATAGAAAAGCGCATAGTTATGACGATATATAAGGCAATGATCATGAACATAGGCATCACATTCGTGTCAAGTAGAGAGACTCCTTCCTGCATCTACTACTATTACTCCACACATCGACCGCTATCCAGCATGTATCTAGAGTATTAAGTTCATAAAGATCGGAGTAACACATAAAGCAAGTGACATGATGTAGAGCAATTAACTCAAGAAATATGATCAAAACCCCATATTTTTATCCTCGATGGCAACAAAACAATACGTGCCTTGGTGCCCCTACCGTCACTGGGAAAGGACACCGCAAGATTGAACACAAACCTGAGCACTTCTCCCATTGCAAGAAAGATCAATCTAGTAGGCCAAACTAAACCGATAATTCGAAGAGACTTGCAAAGATATCAAATCATGCATTGCTACGTCTTGAGCTTGCGTTGGTTTTCCTCGGAGAGGAGAGGGTGATGCAACAAAGTGTAGCGTAAGTATTTCCCTCAGTTTTGAGAACCAAGGTATCAATCCAGTAGGAGGCTCCTCAAAAGTCCCACGCACCTACACAAACAAACTGAGAACTCGCAACCAACGCAATAAAGGGGTTGCCAATCCCTTCACGGCCACTTGCGAAAGTGAGATCTAATAAAGATAGTATGATAAGATAAATATATTTTTGGTATTTTTGATATAGATGCAAAAAGTAAAGATGCAAATAAAGGTAGATGGAAAGAAAATATGATAAGAGATAGACCCGGGGGCCATAGGTTTCACTAGAGGCTTCTCTCAAGATAGCATAAGTATTACGGTGGGTGAACAAATTACTGTCGAGCAATTGATAGAAAAGTGCATAGTTATGAGATTATCTAGGCATGATCATGTATATAGGCATCACGTCCATAACAAGTACACCGACTCCTGCCTGCATCTACTACTATTACTCCACACATCGACCGACTCCTGCCTGCATCTAGAGTATTAAGTTCATAAGAACAGAGCAACGCAAAAGCAAGATGACATGATGTAGAGGGACAAACACATGCAATATGATATAAACCCCATCTTGTTATCCTCGATGGCAACAATACAATACGTGTCTTGCAACCCTTTCTGTCACTGGGTAAGAACACCTCAAGATTGAACCCAAAGCTAAGCACTTCTCCCATGGCAAGAAAGATCAATCTAGTAGGCCAAACCAAACTGATAATTCGAAGAGACTTGCAAAGATAACTCAATCATACATAAAAGAATTCAGAGAAGATTCAAATATTATTCATAGATAAACTTGATCATAAACCCACAATTCATTGGATCTTGACAAACACACTGCAAAAAGAGATTACATCGAATAGATCTCCACAAGAGAGGGGGAGAACATTGTATTGAGATCCAAAAAGAGAGAAGAAGCCATCTAGCTAATAACTATGGACCCGTAAGTCTGTGGTAAACTACTCACAACTCATCGGAGGGGCAAGGATGTTGATGTAGAGGCCCTCCATGGTTGCTTCCCCCTCTGGCAGAGTGCCAGCCAGGGCTCCAAGATGGGATCTCGCGGATATAGAAGGTTACGGCGGTGGAAATTGTGTTTCGTGGTGCTCCTGGATGTTTTCGGGGTACATGGGTATATATAGGAGGAAGAACTACGTCGGTGGCCGTCCAAGGGGACCACGAGACAGGGGGCGCGCCCTACAGGGGGGGAGGTGCCCTCCTATCTCATGGGGCCCTCGGAGCTTTCTTGACTTGCACTCCAGGCTCTCCGGATCAGATTTGTTCCAAAAATAACGCTCCCGAAGGTTTCATTCCGCTTGGACTCCGTTTGATATTCCTTTTCTTCAAAATACTGAAATAGGCAAAAAAAACAACAATATGGGCTGGGCCTCCGGTTAGTAGGTTAGTCCCAAAAATGATATAAATGTTTAAAACAAAGCCCATAAACATCCAAAAGAGGTAATATATAGCATGGAACAATCAAAAATTATAAATACGTTGGAGATGTATCATGCATATAAAAATTCTGAGAAGAACCAAATAATATTCATAGATAATCTTGAACATAATCCACAATTCATCGGATCTCGGCAAATTCACCACAAAAGAATATTACATAGAATAGATCTCCAAGAACATCGAGGAGAACATGGTATTGAGAATCAAAGAGAGAGAAGAAGCCGTCTAGCTAATAATTATGGACCTGAAGATTTGTGGTAAACTACTCACGCTTCATCAGAGAGGTAATGGTGTTGATGTAGAAGCCCACTATGATCAAATCCCCCTCCGGCAGGACGCAGGAAAAGGCCCCTAGATGGGATCTCACAGGTACATAAGGTTGCAGTGGTGGAAAAGTGGTTTCGTGGCTCTCCTAGATGTTTTTAGGGTATAAGAGTATATATAGGCAAAGGAACTAGGTCAGGGGAGCCACGAGGGTGGGGGGCGCGCCCTCCTGCCTCATGGCTGCCTCATTGCATCTCCGACTTCATCTCCAAGTCTTCTGGTTTTCTTTAGGTCTAAGAAATATCATCGTGAAGGTTTCATTCCGTTTGGACTCTGTTTGGTATTCCTTTTCTGCAAAACTCTAAAATAGAAAAAAAACAGAAACTGCCATTGGGCCCTCGGTTAATAGGTTAATCCCAAAAATAATATAAAATAGCATATAAATGCCTATTATACATCCAAAACAAATAATATAATAGCATGGAACAATCAAAAATTATAGATACATTGGAGACATATCAAGCATGCCCAAGCTTAATTCCTGCTCGTCCTCGAGTAGGTAAATGATAAAAATAGAATTTTTGCTGTGGAATGCTACCTAACATATTTATCCATGTAATTTTCTTTATTGTGGCATGAATGTTCACATCCGAAAGATTCAAGACAAAAGTTTAATATTGACATAAAAATAAAAATACTTCAAGCATACTAGCAAAGCAATCACCTCTTCTCAAAATAACATGGCAAAAGAAAGCTATCCCTACAAAATCATATAGTTGGCTATGCTCTATCTTCATCACACAAAATATTTAAATCATGCACAACCCCGGTTTCAGCCAAGCAATTATTTCATACTTCAGTATTTTCAAACTTTTTCAATCTTCACGCAGCCATGGACATAGCACTATAGGTGGAATAGAATGGTGGTTGTGGAGAAGACAAAAAGGAGAAGATAGTCTCACATCAACTCGGCGTATCATCGGGCTATGGAGCTTCCCATCAATAGATATCAATGTTAGTGAGTAGGGATTGCCATGCAACGGATGCACTAGAGCTATAAGTGTATGAAAGCTCAAAAAGAAACAAAGTGGGTGTGCATCCAACTTGTTTGCTCACGAAGACCTAGGGCACTTTGAGGAAGCCCATCATTGGAATATACATGCCAAGCTTTATAATGAAAATTCCCACTAGTATATGAAAGTGACAACATAGGAAACTCTCTATCATGAAGATCATGGTGCTACTTTGAAGCACAAGTCTGGAAAAAGGATAGTAACATTGCCCCTCCTCTCTTTTTCTCTCTTTTTTTATTTGGGCCCTCTTTATTTTTATGGCCTCTTTTTTTTCGTCCGGAGCCTCATCCCGACTTGTGGAGGAATCATAGTCTCCATCATCCTTTCCTCACATGGGATAATGCTCTAATAATGAAGATCATCACACTTTTATTTACTTACAACTAAAGAATTACAACTCAATACTTAGAACAAAATATGACTCTATGTGAATGCCTCCGACGGTGTACCGGGATGGGCAATGATTCAAGAGTGACATGTATGAAAAATTATGAACGGTGACTTTACCACAAATACGATGTCAACTATATGATCATGCAAAGCAATATGACAATGATGGAGTGTGTCATAATAAACGGAATGGTGGAAAGTTGCACAACAATATATCTCGGAATGGATATGGAAATGCCATAATAGGTAGGTATGGTGGCTGTTTTCAGGAAGGTAATGGTGGGTGTTATGGTACCGGCGAAATTTGCGTGGCACAAGAGAGACTAGCAATGATCGAAGGGTGATAATGTGTATAATCCATGGACTCAACATTAGTCATAAAGAACTCACATACTTATTGCAAAGATCTACAAGTCATCAAAACAAAGTACTACACGCATGCTCCTAGGGGAAGGGTTGGTAGGAGTTAACCATCGTGCGATCCCGACCTCAACTCATAAGGAAGACAATCAATAAATAAA
Source organism: Triticum aestivum (assembly GCF_018294505.1). Classification (NCBI taxonomy): domain Eukaryota; kingdom Viridiplantae; phylum Streptophyta; class Magnoliopsida; order Poales; family Poaceae; genus Triticum; species Triticum aestivum. The sequence goes on from NC_057810.1 coordinate 160,209,520, forward strand.
TCATGCTCCAACTTCATCACATAACGGTTCACCATACGTGCATGCTACGAGAATCACAAACTTTAACACAAGTATCTCTCAAATTCATAGTTACTCCACTAGCATGACTCTAATATCAGCATCTTCATATCTCAAAACAATCGTAAATAATCAAACTTCTCATAGTATTCAATGCACTTTATATGAAAGTTTTTATTATATCCATCTTGGATGCCCATCATATTAGGACTAAATTTATAACAAAAGCAAATTACCATGCTGTTCTAAAAGACTCTCAAAATAATATAAGTGAAGCATGAGAGTTCAATAATTTCTGTAAAATAAAACCACCACTGTGCTCTAAAAAGATATAAGTGAAGCACTAGAGCAATATTGTCTAGCTAAAAGATATAAGTACAGCACATAGAGTATTCTAATAAATCACGATTTATGCATGTCTCTCCCAGAAGGTGTGTACAACAAGGATGATTCTAGTAAACTAAAAAGCAAAGACTCAAATAATACAAGATGCTCCAAGCAAAACACATATCATGTGGTGAATAAAAATATAGCCTCAAGTAAAGTTACCGATAGACGAAGACGAAAGAGGGGATGCCTTCCGGGGCATCCCCAAGATTAGGCTTTTGGTTGTCCTTGAATTTTACCTTTGGGTGCCTTGGGCATCCCCGAGCTTAGGATCTTGCCACTCCTTATTCCATAGTCCATCAAATCCTTACCCAAAACTTGAAAACTTCACAACACAAAACTCAACAGAAAATCTCATGAGCTTCGTTAGTATAAGAAAATAAATCACCACTTTAAGGTACTGTTGAAAACTCACTCTTTATTTATATTGGTGTAATATCTACCATATTCCAACTTCTCCATGATTCATACCCCCGATACTACTCATAGATTCATCAAAATAAACAAACAACACGCGAAAAACAGAATCTATCAAAAACAGTGCAGTCTGTAGTAATCTGTAACTCTCGAATACTTCTGCCACTCAAAAAATTCTTAAATAAACTGTTGGACGTGAGGAATGACTCTATTAATTTTCTGCAAAAAGAATTAAATTAAAAGCACTCTTTTGTTAAAAATGAAAATGCGCAAAGTTTCTGTGTTTTACAGCAAGATCACATTAACTTTCACCCAAATCTTCCCAAAGGTTCTACTTGGCACAAGCACTAATTAAAACTTAAAACCACATCTAACTAGAGGCTAGATGAATTATTTATTACTAAACAGGAACAAAAAGCAAGGAACAAAAATAAAATTGGGTTGCCTCCCAACAAGCGTTGTTGTTTAACGCCCTTAGCTAGGCATTGATAATTTCAATGATGCTCACATGAAAGACAAGAATCGAAGCACAAAGAGAGCATCAGAAAACACGTGACAAACACATATAAGTCTATTTATATACTTCCTATGCATAGGAATTTTATAAGCAAACAAATTATCAAGACAAGCAAGAACCACCATATGTAAGGAAGAAGAAAGAAACAATAGCAATCTCAACATGAAGAGAGGTAATTTAGTAACATGAAAATTTCTACAACCATATTTTCCTCTCTCGTAATAATTACATGTAGGATCATAAGAAATTTTAACAAAATAGCTATCACATAACATATTCTCAACACGATCCACATGCATACGAAGTTGTCACTCTTCCAAAATAGTGGTATCAACATAAGCTAAAGTCATGACCTCTCCAAACCCACTTTTATCATAATTTTCATAATATTGAACATTCTACGAATATTTGGGATCTAAAGTTGACACTCTTCCAAACCCACTTTCAATATTATTACAAACATTATTATCAATCTCATATTCAACATGGGGCTTAAATAAATTTTCAAGATCATAAGAAGAATCACCCCAATCATGATCATTGCAACAAGTAGTAGACATAACAAAACTAGCATCCCCAAGCTTAGGGTTTTGCATATTATTAGCACAATTGACATCAACAGAATTTATAGTAAAATCATTGCAATCATGCTTTTTATTAAAAGATCTATCGTGAATCACTTCATAAAGTAATTCATCACAATTTTTAGATTCACGAATTTCAAGCAAAACCTCATAAAGATAATCTAGTGCACTCAACTCACTAGAAATAGGTTCATCATAATTGGATCTCTTAAAAAGATTAGCAAGTGGATGAGGATCCATAAACTTTTAGCAAGTGAAGATGCAAGCAAAAAGAAGGCACGTGGTAACACAAGCAAACAAAAGATCAAACGGAAGAGGGGCGAAGAAAAGGCAAAGGTTTTCGAAAATCGTTTTAGAAGTGGGGGAGAGTAAAAAAAGAGGCGAATAGCGAATAATGTAATGCAAGGGAGAAGAGTTTATGATGGGTACTTGCTATGGCTTGACTTGACGTAGATCTCCCCGACAATGGCGCCAAAAATCCTTCTTGCTACCTCTTGAGCATGCGTTGGTTTTCCCTTGAAGAGGAAAGGGTGATGCAGCAAAGTAGCGTAAGTATTTCCCTCAGTTTTGAGAACCAAGGTATCAATCCAGTAGGAGAAAACGCACAAGTCACCGAATACCTGCACAAATAATCAACAACTTGCACCAAACGCGATAAAGGGGTTGTCAATCCCTTCACGATCACTTGCAAAAGTGATATCTGATAGAGATAGATAAACAGTAAAGTAACTATTTTTGGTATTTTTGGTTTATAGATTGAAAAGTAAAGATTGCAAAATAGTAGATCGGAAACTAGCAAGATGTAAACGAGATTCAATAATATGGAAAAGAGAACCGGGGGGCATAGGTTTCACTAGTGGATTTTCTCAAGATAGAAAATATTACGGTGGGTGAACGAATTACTGCCGAGCAATTGATAGAAAAGCGCATAGTTATGATGATATCTAAGGCAATCATGAACATAGGCATCACGTCCATGTCAAGTAGACCGACTCCTGCCTGCATCTACTACTATTACTCCACACATGGACCGCTATGCAGCATGCATCTAGAGTATTAAGTTCATAAAGAATGGAGTAACGCATTAAGCAAGATGACATGATGTAGAGGAATTAACTCAAGCAATATGATGAAAAACCCCATCTTTTTATCCTCGATGGCAACAATACAATACGTGCATTGCTGCCCCTACTGTCACTGGGACAGGACACCGCAAGATTGAACCCAAAGCTAAGCACTTCTCTCATTGCAAGAAAGAGCAATCTAGTAGGCCAAACTAAACCAATAATTCGAAGAGACTTGCAAAGATATCAAATCATGCATATAAAAATTCACAGAAGAACCAAATAATATTCATAGATAATCTTGATCATAAATCCATAATTCATCGGATCTCGGCAAACACAACACAAAAGAATATTACATCTAATAGATCTCCAAGAGCATCAAGGAGAACATGGTATTGAGAATCAAAGAGAGAGAAGAAGCCATCTAGCTAATAACTATGGACCCGAAGGTCTGTGGTAAACTAGTCATGCTTCATCGGAGAGGTAATGGTGTTGATGTAGAAGCCCTCCATGATCGAATCCCCCTCCAGCAGGACGCCGAAAAAGGTCCCTAGATGGGATCTCATGGGTACAGAAGGTTGTTGCAGTGGAAAAGTGGTATCATGGCTCTCCTGGATGTTTTCAGGGTATAAGGGTATATATAGGCAAATGAACTAGGTTAGGGGAGCCACGAGGGCCCACGAGGGTGGGGGGCGTGCCCTACCCCTTGGGTGTGCCCTCCTGCCTCGTGGCTGCCTCATTGCGTCTCCGACTTCATCTCCAAGTCTTCTGGTTTATTTTCAGTCCAAGAAATATCATCGCGAAGGTTTCATTCCATTTGGACTCCGTTTGGTATTCCTTTTCTGCAAAACTCTATAATAGGCAAAAAAAAAACAAGCAGTGGGCCCTCGGTTAATAGGTTAGTCCCAAAAATAATATAAAATAGCATATAAATGCCTATTAAACATCCAAAATAGATAATATAATAGCATAGAACAATAAAAAAATTATAGATACGTTGGAGACGTATCAATTAACTCCCAGCTGAGTCAAGTGATTATGGTACCCAGACATTGTGAGTATGTGCTCATTGACAGAACTGTTCTCCTCCATCTTGCAGCTATAGAACTTGTTGGAGACTTCATATCTCTCAACTCGGGCATTTGCTAGAAATATTAAGTTCAACTCCTGGAACATCTCATATGGTCCATGACATTCAAAACGTCTTTGAAGTCCTGATTCTAGGACGTAAAGCATGGCACACCAAACTAACGAGTAGTCATCAGATCGACCTTGCCAGACGTTCATAACGTCAGCTTCTGCTCCTGCAGCAGGCCTTTCACCTAGTTGTGCATCAAGGATATAATTCTTCTGTGCAGCAATGATGATAATTCTCAAGTTACGGACCCAGTCCGTGTAGTTGCTACCATCATCTTTCAACTTAGCTTTATCTAGGAACGCATTAAAATTCAAGGGAACGGGAGCACGAGCCATTGATCTACAACATGGATATGCAAAAACTATCAGGACTAAGTTCATGATAAATTAAGTTCAATTAATCATATTACTAAAGAACTCCCACTTATATAGACATCCCTGAAGTCATCTAAATGATACGTGATCCAAATCAATTAACCATGTCCGATCATTACGTGATATGGAGTAGTCATCAATGGTGAACATCTCTATGTGGATCAAATCTACTATATGATTCACGTTCGACCTTTCGGTCTCCAGTGTTCCGAGGCCATGTCTGTACATGCTAGGCTCGTCAAGTTTAACCCGAGTATTCCGCATGTGCAAAACTGGCTTGCACCCATTGTATGTGAACGTAGATCCTATCACACCCGATCATCACGTGTTGTCTCAGCATGAAGAACTTTCGCAATGGTGCATACTCGGGGAGAACACTTATACCATGAAATTTTAGTTAAGGGATCATCTTATAATGCTACCGCCGTACTAAGCAAAATAAGATGCATAAAGATAAACATCACATGCAGTCAAAATATGTGACATGATATGGCCATCATCATCTTGTGCTTTTGACCTCCATCTCCAAAGAAACGTCATGATCTCCATCGTCACCGGCTTGACACCTTGATCTCCATCGTACCGCCGTGGTCGTCTTGCCAACTATTGCTTCTACGACTATCGCTACCGCTTAGTGATAAAGTAAAGCAATTACATGGCATTTGTATTTCATACAATAAAGTGACAACCATAAGGCTCCTGCCAGTTGCCGATAAGTTTTACAAAACATGATCATCTCATACAACAACATATATCACATCATGTCTTGACTATATCAAAGCACAACATGCCCTGCAAAAACAAGTTAGACGTCCTCCACTTTGTTGTTGCAAGTTTTACATGGCTACTGCGGGCTTCTAGCAAGAACCATTCTTACATACGGCACAAAACCACAACAGTGATTTATCAAGTTTGCTGTTTTAACCTTCAACAAGGACCGGCTGTAGTCAAATTCGATTCAACTAAAGTTGGAGAAACAGACACCCGCCAGCCACCTTTATGCAAAACTAGCTGCATGTCTATCGGTGGAACCGGTCTCATGTACGTGGTCATGTAAGGTTGGTTTGGGCCGCTTCATCCAACAATACTTGCGAATCAAAATAAGGCATTGGTGGTAAGCAGTATGACGATCACCGCCCACAACTCTGTGTGTTCTACTCGTGCATATCATCTACGCATAGATCTAGCTCGGATGCATAAACTTGGATCTGATACCAATGTTGTCAAACATAGCATGCAATTTCAAAAAAAATCTATGCTCACGCAAGATCTATCTAGGAGATGCAAATCAAAATAGGGGGAGATTGTGTCCACATACTGTCGTAGACCAAAAGCGGAAGCATTTGCTTAACGCTGTTGATGTAGTTGAACATCTTCTCGTTCCGAATGATCAAGTACCGAACGTACGGCACCTCCGATTTCTACACACGTTCAGTGTGATGACGTCCCTCGAACTCCTGATCCGACAGAGTGTCTAGGAAGTAGACGAGTTCCGTCAGCACGATGGCATGGTGACGGTGATGGTGATGTGATCCGCGCAGGGCTATGCCTAAGCACCGCGAGAATATGACCGGAGGCGTAAACTGTGGAAGGGGGCGCCGCACGCAGCTTGGAATAGTTTATGTGGGTTGTAGGCGCCCCCCACGTATATAAAGGAGGGAGGGGAGCAGGCCGGCCCTAGGCGCGTCCCAAGTAGGAGGAATCCTACTTGGGCTCCTAGTTGGATTTGGGCCCCCTTCCTTTTACCAAAGGGGGAAAGGGGGAAGGAAAGAGAGGGGGAGAAGGAAAGGGGGCGCCATCGCCTTCCCTTGTCACATTTGGCCTCCTTCCCTGTGGGGCGCATGCCACCCCTTTGTGGGCTGGTGTGTCTCCCTCATGTGGCCCATATGGCCCATATCTTTCCTCGGGGGGTTCCGGTAACCCCTCCGGTACTCTGATATGTACCTGATACATTCCAGAACACTTCCGGTGTCCGAATAATACCTTCCAATATATCACTATTTACCTCTTGACCATTTCGAGAGTCCTCGTCATGTCTGTGATCTCATCCAGGACTCCGAACAACATTCAGTCACCAAATCACATAACTTGTATAATACAAATCGTCATCGAACGTTAAGCGTGCAGACCCTACGAGTTCGAGAACTATGTAGACATGACCGAGACACCTCTCTGGTCAATAACCAATAGCGGAACCTGGATGGTCATATTGGTTCCCACATATTCTGCGAAGATCTTTATCGGTCGAACCACTATGTCGACATACGTTATTCCCTTTGTCATCCGTATGTTACTTGCCCGAGATTCGATCGTCGGTATGTTCATACCTAGTTTAATCTCTTTACCGGCAAGTATCTTTACTCATTCTGTAATGCATCATCCCGCAACTAACTCATTAGTCACATTGCTTGCAAGGCTACATATGATGTGCATTACTGATAGGGCCCAGAGATACCTCTCCGATACTCTGAGTGACAAATCCTAACCTCGATCTATGCCAACCCAACAAACACCTTCAGAGATACCTGTAGAGCATCTTTATAATCACCCAGTTATGTTGTGATGTTTGATAGCACATAAGGCATTCCTCTGGTGCCCGCGAGTTGCATAATTTCATAGTCGGAGGAATATGTATTTGACATGAAGAAAGCATTAGCAGTTAGACTGAACGATCATTATGCTATGCTAACTAATGGGTCTCGTCCATCACATCATTCTCCTAAGAGTAATGATACACATACAAAAGGATACAAGCTTTTACAAAAAGGTGGGTTTTGATTGGAGATTGAGGAGGAGGAGGGGCCCACCCCATGAAACTCAGGGGGAGGTTTGTTAGTTTGAAAAGATCTTAGACAACGTGTAAAAGCATGTAAACCTTTGTGTGCTTAGCATTCTTGTTCTCCCAATGATGTGACCCCGTTCATCAAATGACAACACATGTCCATGGCTAGGAAACTTAACCATCTTTGATCAACGAGCTAGTCTAGTAGAGGCATACTAGGGACACGGTGTGTTGTCTATGTATTCACACATGTATCAAGTTTCCAGTTAATACAATTCTAGCATGAATAATAACCATTTATCATGAATAAGGAAATATAAAATAACAACTTTATTATTGCCTCTAGGGCATATTTCCTTTAGTCTCCCACTTGCACTAGAGTAAATAATCTAGATTACAAAGTAATGATTCTAACACCCATGGAGTCTTGGTGCTGATCATGTTTTGCTCGTGGAAGAGGCTTAGTCAATGGGTCTGCCACATTCAGATCCGTATGTATTTTGCAAATCTCTATGTCTCTCACCTTGACTAGATCGCGGAAGGAGTTGAAGCGTCTCTTGATATGTTTGGTCTTTTTGTGAAATCTGGATTCCTTCGCCAAGGCAATTGCTCCAGTATTGTCACAAAAGATTTTCGTTGGACCCAATGCACCAGGTCTTACACCTAGATCGGATATGAACTCCTTCATCCAAACTCCTTCATTTGCTGCTTCCGAAGCAGCTATGTATTCTGCTTCACACGTAGATCCTGCCACGACGCTCTGCTTGGAACGGCACCAATTGACATCTATGTTTCCCCTCTTGGCCCATTAGGCTCATATCTTTGCTGGGGGGGTGCCCGGAACCCCTTCCGGTGACCCGATATTTACCCGGTACCCTCTGGAACACTTCCAGTGTCCGAATACTATCGTCCTATATATCAATTTATACCTCTCAACCGTTTCGAGACTCCTTGTCATGTCTGTGATCTCATCCGGCACTCCGAACAACATCCGATCACCAAATCACATAACTCATATAATACAAAATCGTCATTGAACGTTAAGTGTGCGGACCCTACAGGTTCGAGAACTATGTAGACATGACCGAGACACCTCTCCGGTCAATAAGCAATAGCGGAACCTAGATGCTCATATTGCTCCCACATATTCTATGAAGATATTTATCGGTCGAACCGTTATGACAACATACATTATTCACTTTGTCATCGGTGTGTTACTTGCCCAAGATTCGATCGTCGGCATCGTCATACCTAGTTTAATCTCATTACCGGCAAGTCTCTTTACTTGTTCCGTAATGCGTCATCCTGGAACTAACTCATTAGTCACTTTGCTTGCAAGGCTTCTGATGATGTGCATTACCGAGAGGGCCCAGAGATACCTCTCCGATACTCAGAGTGACAAATCCTAATCTCGATCTATGCCAACCCAACAAACACCTTGGGAGATACATGTAGAGCATCTTTATAATCACTCAGTTACGTTGTGACATTTTATAGCACACAAGGCATTCCTCCGGTATCCGGGAGTTGCATAATCTCATAGTCAGAGAAATATGTATTTGACATGACGAAAGCAATACCAATATAACTGAATGATCATAATGCAAAGCTAATGAATGGGTCTTATCCATCACATCATTCTACTAATGATGTGATCCCGTTCATCAAATGACAACACATGTCTATGGTTAGGAAACTTAACCATCTTTGATTAATGAGCTAGTCTAGTAGAGGCTTACTAGGGACAGAATATTTTGTCTATGTATTCACACATGTATCAAGTTTGTGGGTAATACAATTCTAGCATGAATAATAAACATTTATCATGAAGTAAGGAAATATAAAATAACAACTTTATTATTGCCTCTAGGGCATATTTCCTTCAGTATCGGGGGGTATGAACCATGGAGAAGTTGGAATACAGTAGATATAGCACCAATATAAATTCAAAATGAGTTCACAACAGTACCTGAAGTGGTGATTTATTTTATTATACTAACAGATCTTATGAGTTTTCTCTTGAGTTTTGTGGTGTGAAGTTTTCAAGTTTTGGGTAAAGATTTGATGGACAACGGAATAAGGAGTGGAAAAAGCCTAAGCTTGGGGATACCCAAGGCACCCCAAGGTAATATTCAAGGACAATCAAGCATCTAAGCTTGGGGATGCCCCGGATAGCATCCCCTCTTTTGTCTTCAATCCATTGGTCAATTTACTTGAGGCTATATTTTTATTCACCACATGATATGTGTTTTGCTTGGAGCGTCTTGTATGATATGAGTATTTTCTTTTTAGTTTGCCACAATCATTCTTGGTGTACATACCTTTTGAGATGGACATGCATTAATCATGAATTTATTAGAATACTCTATGTGCTTCACTTATATCTTTTGAGTTGGGTAATTTGCTCTAGTGCTTCACTTATATCTTTTTAGCGCACGATGGTGGCTTTATATTATATAAATTTTGAACTCTCATGCTCCACTTATATTATTTTGAGAGTCTTAAAGAACATGCTAATTTGCTTAGGTTATGAAATTAGTCCTAATATGATGGGCATCCAAGAGGGATATAATAAAAACTTTCATATAAAGAGCATTGAATAGATGAGAAGTTTGATTCCTTGCATTTGTTTTTAGATATAAAGATGGTGATATTAGAGTCATGCTAGTGAGCAATTGTGGATTGGTAGAAATACTTGTGTCAAAGTTTGTGATTCCCGTAGCATGCACGTATGGTGAACCGTTATCTGATAAAGTCGGAGCATGATTTATTTTTTGACTGTTTTCCTTATGAGTGGCGGTCGGGGGCAAGCGATGGTCTTTTCCTACCAATCTATCCACCTAGGAGCATGAGCGTTGTAACGCCCCGGATTCGGTGCGCCAGGTGTCCGCCAGATATTCGCTATCGTTGCCATGTCATTTGCTTGTGTGTTGCATTTTATCATGTCATCATGTGCATTGCATTGCATACGTGTTCGTCTCATGCGTCTGAGCTTTTTCCCTGTTGTCCGTTTTGCAATCCGGCGCTCCTATGTCCCCCGGCGTCCCCCTTTTGTCTCCTGTTGTGAGTGGGTGTTAAACTTTCTCGGAATGGCCCGAGATTTGCCAAGCGGCCTTGGTATAGCACCGGTAGACCGCTTGTCAAGTTTCGTGCCATTTGGAGGTCGTTTGGTACTCCAACGGTTAACCGGGTAGCCGTAAAGCCCACTTTTGTTGCAGCCCAACACCCCTTCCAAAGTGGCCCAAAGCCCAGCAAACTCCCCTCCATGCTCTCGGTCGTTCGATCACGATCATGTGGGCGAAAACCGTGCCTCATTTGAAGCCTCCTAGCTCCCTCTACCTATAAATATGTGATCCCCTCCGATTTTCGCGCAGTCCAAACCCTAGCACCGCTCCCCTCGCGCCGCCGGACATTTCTTCCTCCGTCGTCGGACATGTCCGCCCTCCACATCACTCCAGCCAATCCCGTCGTGCCACCTCAGCTCCGCCGCCACCCGCAACCACTGGCAGTGCGCCACCTGTCGACGCCGCCTCCCGCCACCGCGTGGCCCACGGAGCCCATCGCGGGCCCGCGTGAGCCCGCGCCCCGCCGCCGTCCGCCCGCTCGGTCGCGTTCTGGCCCGCGCACCGCCGCTGCCTGGCCCACCTGCTGCCGCGGCCCCGCGCTAGCGCCTGCCGACATCCGCCGCGCCTCCCGCGCCGCCGCTCGCCGGTGTTCCCCGCCGGAGCAGCGAGCCGCCCGCCGCCACAGCCCGCAGGCGCCCGCGAGCGCCCGAGCCAGGGGCTCGTCCCGCGTGCCCAAGATCCTCCCCAGCGCCACCGTTGGCCGTCGTCCGCCGCCCGTGCCTCCCGTGGCTACCCGCGCCCGTCCTCGCCGCGCCAGCTCGCCGACTCCGCCGCCCGCCCGCGCGCACGCCTCTTCGGCCTCCTCCCCGACCGGATCCGGCCAGATCCCGGTCTCCCCGTCCCTCCTCCGTCGTCCTCTCCCACTCCAGCGTCTTCCCCGACGAGGTTGCTCCGGTCAACCTCAGGAACCATGCCCGGATCTAGATCCAAGTCAAAGGTTGACCCCGAAATCCCCGTCCCGTAATTATTTTGCATAATCATGCCATGTTCATCGCATCATAACTCCACATCTGTGGCTCCGTTTTGGACCTGTAGCATATCAAATTGTTCGTCTCAGCGAGTACTTCATTTCATTCCATTGCATCATGTTCATTTGAGTCCATCTTGATGCCCGAATCATTGGTGCAAGAGTGCATGTTGCTGTTAATCTGCTGAAACTGTTATAACATGCTCATTTGTCATTTTTGCCATGTTTGATGTGTGCATCCTATGAGGTTGATGTCTACATGTGTTTTGAACTATGCCATGCCGTCTTTACAGGGGTGTATGCCATGTATTTTTGTGATCAATGTGGTGACTAGCACAAGCATGTAAACTAGGCCTCATGATGTTGCTGATTTCAGTCCCTATTCTGTTGTTATTTTTATGCCATGTAAACTTGATGCTACAGAGAGATCCATGCTTATTTTGAGATACTTCAGTAAGAATGTTTTGAACATATGGTTATGTGTTATCCATCCATGCCCCTGTTTGCAATTATGGAGTAGTCTAGCATGTCATTTTCATGCTCTACTTTTGCTACAAAATGTTTCCTGGCAGATTGTTTACATGTTATTCAATTTTGCCAAGGTTGTTGTAGTTGATCCTTGCATGCTATGAACTTGCTCTTGCCTTGATTACATTCACAAACATGTCTCCTTACTGTTGGTTGCTTTTCCATGCCTTGTATTGCTCTGTGGTGAGTGGTTCAAGCTCACCAACATGCCTACTTATTGTTGTTCCTGCCATGTATGAATCTGTCATATAACTTGCTATGTTTACATGGGTGCCATCATATTTTCTGTGCCTTTTTGGCTCATGGTCAGTAAGGGACTTTTGTTCTATGCAATTATTAGATCCATGCCATGCCTTTGTGTGCCATGATAAGTTCCTGTAACATGTTGTTTGATAACTCTAAACATTGCAACCTGATGTTATTTCCTGATAAGTCTGAAACTGTTACTATTTGCAATCTTGCCATGTGTGTTTGAGCATGTTCTAGTGATTTCTGGAGATAGCTCAGTGTTCATGTTTTGTTATGCTTTACCTGTACATCATGCCCATGCCTTTTGTTTTTATGTTGAGATGCTGTAGCATGTTTTTTTGATGTTTGCAATATGCCTAGTTGCTGTTTTGGACAGATTGTTGCTATATCATGTTTGGAGTGTATGTGTTGAACCGTTGCTCCGTTTTGAGTGTGCTCTATATGAAACTTGCTTGATTTTGCATGTAGTTTCATATTATCATGTTGCATCCTTCTTTTGAGGTGTTTGCTTGATGTTTGGGTGCATTTTGCATCAATGCCATGTTTAACTTATTTTGCTCATATCTTCTAGGCCGTAGCTCCGAATTAAATGAAATTTATATGTAACTTGACTAGAATTTCATGTAGATCATCTTGGTGAATATTAACTTGCTGTCTAACAACTCGAACATAAGGTTTATTCAGATCTGGACCAATTTCGAAATATGCATATGAGGACTTACCGGAATTGTTATATGTTGTTCCCGGTCTCATTTAAACTTGTCTTGATGTGTTGCTCTTGTTTGCATCATCTCTTGCCATGAGTAGCTTCATGTAGCCTTGTCATACATCATGCTTGTTGTGCATCTTGCCTTGTTCATGTGTGGTGTGTTTACCATGTTGTGTGCTTCTTTTCGATAGTTCCTGTTTCGTTGCAATCGTGAGGATTCATTCGTCTAGGCTTGGTTCGTCTTCGTGGCTTCATTTTCTTCATGGACTCGTTCTTCTTCCTAGCGGGATTTCAGGTAAGATGACCGCTACCCTGGATCTCACTACTATCATTGCTATGCTAGTTGCTTCATTCTATCGCTTTGCTGCGCTACCTATCATTTGTTCTTCAAGCCTCCCAAATTGCCATGAACCTCTAACCTTTGACACCCTCCCTAGCAAACCGTTGCTTGGCTATGTTATCTCTTTGCTCAGCGCCTCTTATAGCGTTGCTAGTTGCAGGTGAAGTTGAAGATTGCTCCATGGTGGACAGGATTATGTTGGGATATCACAATATCTCTTATATTATTAATGCATCTATATACTTGGTAAAGGGTGGAAGACTCGGCCTTATGTCTGGTGTTTTGTTCCACTCTTGCCGCCCTAGTTTCCGTCATACCGGTGTTATGTTCCCGGATTTTGCGTTCCTTACGCGGTTGGGTGATTTATGGGACCCCCTTGACAGTTCGCTTTGAATAAAAGTCCTCCAGCAAGGCCCAACATTGGTTTTACCATTTGCCTCACCTAGCCCTTTTTCCCTTGGGAGTCGCGCTCTTGAGGGTCATCTTTATTTTACCCCCCCGGGCCAGTGCTTCTCCAAGTGCTGGTCCAAACCGAGCGATGTCCGGCGCCCCCTGGGCAACCAGGGTCTATGCCAACCCGTCGTCTTGCTCATCCGGTGTGCCCTGAGAACGAGATATGTGCAGCTCCTATCAGGATTTTCGGCACATCCGGGCGGCTTTGCTGGTCTTGTTTTACCATTGTCGAAATGTCTTGTAAACCGGTATTCCGAGTCTGATCAGGTCTTCCTGGGAGAAGGAATATCCTTCGTTGATCACGAGAGCTTATCATGGGCTAAGTTGGGACACCCGTGCAGGGTTTAAACTTTTGAAAGCCGTGCCCGTGGTTATGGGCATATGGGAATTTGTTAATGTCCGGTTGTAGATAACTTGACACCAGATCCGAATTAAAACGCATCAACCGTGTGTGTAGCCGTGATGGTCTCTTTTCGGCGGAGTCCGGGAAGTGAACACGGTTTTGGGTTATGTTTGACGTAAGTAGGAGTTCAGGATCACCTCTTGATCATTGCTAGTTGACGACCGTTCCTTTGCTTCTCTTCTCGCTCTTATTTGCGTATGTTAGCCACCATACTTGCTTAGCCGCTGCTGCAACCTCACCACTTTACCCCTTCCTTTCACATTAAGCTTTGCTAGTCTTGATACCCATGGTACTGGGATTGCTGAGTCCTCGTGGCTCACAGATTACTATAATAACAGTTGCAGGTACAGGTTTTATGATGGTCTTGACGTGAGAGCGATGTTTGCTTGTTTTGGAGTTCTTCTTCTGCTTCTTCTTCGATCAGGGGATAGGTTCCAGGTTGGCAGCCTGGGCTAGCAGGGTGGATGTCGTTTGAGCTTCTGTTTGTGTTTCATCCGTAGTCGGATGTTGCTCTTGTATGATGATGTTGTATTTGTGTGGCATTGTATGCCTTATGTATGTATCCCTACCTATTATGTAATGTTGATGTAATGATATCCACCTTGCAAAAGCGTTTCAATATGCGGGTCTATCCTTGGTGGGACCTTCGAGTTCCTTTTGGATAGGGTCGCATATTGGGCGTGACAAGCGTACTACTTTGTTTCGATAGCTAATAAATTTTCGCAATAATTATATGAATTATTTGTGATTAATGTTGAGTCCATGGATTATACGCACTCTCACCCTTCCACCATTGCTAGTCTCTCTAGTACCATGCAACCTTTGCCGGTGCATTAAACCCACCATATACCCTTCCTCAAAACAGCCACCATACCTACCTATTATGGCATTTCCGTAGCCATTCCGAGATATATCGCCATGCAACTTCCACCATTCCGTTTTATTATGACTCACACCATCATTGTCATATTTCTTTGCATGATCATGTAGATTGCATAGTATTTGTGGCTAGACCACCGTTCATATTTTTTATACATGTCACTCTTGATCATAGCACATCCGGTACACCGCCGGAGGCATTCATATAGAGTCATATCTTGTTCTAGTATCGAGTTGTAATTTTTGAGTTGTAAGTAAACAGAAGTGTGATGATCATCATTATTAGAGCATTGTCTCATATGAGGAAAGGATGATGGAAACTAGGATTCCCTCGCAAATTGGGATGAGTCTCCGGAATTTAAAAGAAATAAAAGAGACCATAGAAGTCCAAATAAAATAAAAGAGGCCAAAGAAGCCCAAACAAAAAAAATAGAGAGAAAAAATGAGAGAAAAGAGAGAAGGGACAATGTTTCTATCCTTTTTCCACACTTGTGCTTCAAAGTAGCACCATGATCTTTATGATAGAGAGTCTCCTATTTTGTCACATTCATATACTAGTGGGAATTTTTCATTATAGAACTTGGCTTGTATATTCCAATGATGGGTTTCCTCAAATTGCTCTAGGTCCTCGTGAGTAAGCAAGTTGGATGCACACCCAATTAGTTTATTTTTGAGACTTCATACACTTATAGCTCTAGTGCATCTGTTGCATGGAAATCCCTACTCACTAGCATCGATATCAATTGTTGGGCATCTCCATAGCCCATTAATTGGCCTAGTTGATGTGAGACTTTCTCCTTCTTTTTGTTTTCTCCACAACCACCATATTCTATTCCACATATAGTACTATATACATGGCTCGTGCTCATGTATTGCGCGAAAGTTGAAAAAGTTTGAGAACGCCAAAAGTATGAAACAATTGCTTGGCTTGTCATCGGGGTTGTGCATGATGAAATACTTTGTGTGATGAAGATGGAGCATAGCCAGACTATATGATTTTGTACGGATAACTTGCTTTGGCCATATTATTTTGAGAAGACATTATTGCTTTATTAGTATGCTTGAAGTATTTTTTTTTGCCAATATTAAACTTTTATTTTGAATCTTATGGATCTGAATATTCATGCCACAGTAAAGAAGATTACATTGATAAATATCTTAGGTAGCATTCTAATCAATTTTTTTATTTTTATCATTTACCTACTCGAGGACGAGCAAGAATTAAGCTTGGGGATGCTTGATACATCTCCAACGAATCAATAATTTTTGATTATTTCGTGCTATTATATTGTCCGTTTTGGATGTTTTATATGCGTTAATATGTTGTTTTATATTATTTTTGGGACTAACCTATTAACCTAGAGCCTAGTGTCAGTTTCTGTTTTTCCTTGTTTTTGACCTTTACAGAAAAGGAATACCAAACGGAGTCCAAATGGAATAAAACTTTCAGGATGATTTTTCTTGGACCAAAAGACATCAAGAGGACTTGGAGAGGGAGCCAGAAGGTTCCCGAGGAAGCCACAAGCCTGCCAGGCGCACCCGGGGGGGAGGGGGCGTCCGAGGGTTTGTGGGCCCTTCGGAGGTCTCCTAACCCCACTCTTTGCATGAGAAATTCCCAAATAGTCCCAAACCATTAGAAGTCCACCAAAATACTTTTCCGCCGCCGCAAGCCTCTGCTCCCATGAGATCCCATCTTGGGGCCTTTTTTGACGATCCGCCAGAGGGGAATTCGATCATGGAGGGCCTCTACATCAACCTTGCTGCCCTTTCGATGATGTGTTAGTAGTTTACCACAGACCCACGGGTCCATAGCTAGTAGCTAGATGGCTTCTTCTCTCTCATTGATCTTCAATACATTGTTCTCCTCGATGTTCTTGGAGATCTATTTGATGTAATACTTTTTTTGTGGTGTGTTTGTTGACATTCGATGAATTGTGGATTTATGATCAGATTATTTATGAATATTATTTGAGTCCTCTCTGAACTCTTTTATGCATGATTAAGATATCTTTGTATTTCTCTTCGGACTATCATTTTGTTTTGGCCAACTGGATTTGTTTTTCTTGCAATGGGAGTAAGGATGGCAATGGGTCGGGTTTGGATCGGGTTGAACAATATCAAAATCCATATCCATATCCATGAAGACAGTCTTTGCCCGCCCATGAAAAAAATCCATGGGTGAAAAATTATGTCCATGTCCAAATCCAATGGATATCCATATCCACTAGATATCCATTGGGTCCTCCTGGGACATATAAATAAGACTTAACACAATATTAACATAAACTCTTCCATTCTTCACCTCGTGGCAGGCTAGGCTTCACATAGGGTAAATCAACATCCAGTAGCAACCTAAGATCATTTAGTATTTTTCTAACAGATGAGAATGACGAGTCATTTAAGAAGGAGATAAAAATAAGGGAAGGGGTGTTGGAGTATGTTTCAGAGGGGATTGACTGTCAACTTATAAAAGTTACGATGTAATTTCTTATGCATGTTTTAGATTAAAAAAAGTTTAAAATTGCCGTGGGAGATGTGAACATGGGGCAGGGGTAGCAGATTTTTCCCCATTAAGTCTTTCTATCGGGTCGGGTTTGGGTATATCCATGGGTACAAGATTATATCCATGCCGTACCCACGAACAATCGGGTCGGGTTGGGGCGCCGCCCATGGACACAAAAGCATATCCGAACCCTATCCATTCTGGTCGGATACCCATGGATATCCATGTCCATGGATAAAATTGCCATCCTTAAATGGGAGAGGTGCTTAGTTTAGGGTACAATCTTGCGGTGTCCTCAACCAGTGACAGAACAGGTAGCGAGGCACGTATTCTATTATTGCCATCAAGGATAAAAAGATGGTGTTTATATCACATTGTTTGCGTTTATCCCTCTACATCATGTCATCTTGCTTAAGGCATTACTCCGTTCTTATAAACTTAATACACTAGATGCATGCTGGATAGCGGTCGATGTGTGGACTAATAGTAGTAGATGCAGAATCGTTTCAGTCTACTTGTCACTGACATGTTGCCTATATTCATGATCATTGCCTTAGATATCATCATAACTTTGCGCTTTTCTATCAATTGCTCAATAGTAATTTGTTCACCCACCGTATGCTATCTTCAAGAGAGAAGCCTCTAGTGAAACCTATGGCCCCCGGGTCTATTTTTCATCATATATTTTCAGCTCTATAAACCAAAAAACCAAAAATACCTTGCTATAATTTATTTGAATTTACTCTAATTTGCCTTTTTGTTTATCTTTTATACATATCTATAGATCTCACTCTGGTTCGAGACCATGAAGGGAATGACAACCCCTTTTTCGCGTTGAGTGCAAGTGTTTGTTATTTTGTGCAGGTGCATAGATTGGACTTGCTTGTGCCTCCTACTGGATTGACACCTTGGTTCTTAACTGAGGGAAATACTTGTCTCTAGTTTGCTTCATCTCCCTTTCCTCCTCAAGGGAAAAATCTACGCAAGCTCAAGAAGTAGCACCCGCCTGATGCCAGCTGTCCACATCCATGCTGTCGCAGAGCGGCCGCTCTGCATTGACACCGGTCCAGAGCGGACACAACCTCTCACTGGGCCCGGAATTGATGCGGCGCGCTGGTCGAGAGTGTCGTGTCCCTGGTGTTTGCGCCAATTCAATGCCAAAAAGAAGTTTACTAGACGAGGATATGTATCACGCCCGTTCAATACTTGTCCATCCGTATGCCGCCATTAAGCAGGCTTGTCGGTCGAGGCACCATCTCCAGCGCCGTGCATTGATGGGTCTAGACGCTTGGCCTCTCTGGAGTCCGCTATTTAAAGGCGCCCACACTCGCTAACTCCATACCACACCATATCACCTTTACTTCCTCCTCCCTTGCACCACATCTGCCATGACAGCAAGCTCTAGCGCTTTGTGGGAGAGCCTGTCATCGGAGCAGAAGCACGAGATGGCCGCCCTTGTAGCTGCTTGATGGATCGAGCATGACATGCCAGTTAACTCGCCCAAGGTCTCCGATGACGACCCTACGATGGAGACGTCCTTGGATGATGGCACCACGCGGCCTCCCGCACCTGTTCCTGCCAGCTTGACCATGGAGCAGGCGCGGGCGCACTTCGACGCCGCCATGGCAGAGGAGGAGCAGCCGGCGCCGGCTCCTATGTCTTTGTTTTGGCAGGCGCAGGAGGAGCAGCGGTACAACATGTTCCTCCTCGAGCAACCCCGTCTGGCAAAGGGCCAAATTTACGGCGAGCGCTCAAGCAAGGAGGCCGTGGCCACCATGGTCGCCGTGAACCCGAACTTCGTTGTGTTCCAGTGGGTGCTCTATGAGACTGCGTGTGCTCAACACGCCCCACACAATGCAAAGGCAATACAACCGGATACGAACGTGGCAGCACACGCGCTAGTGGAGCGGGTGGTCAAGGACGAGAACGCCGCCCTCCAACTTTCGGGGGCACATGTGGCAGGTGGACACTGACCGTCCAGGTGCATCATCAACCTCGCGTCCACCGACACCGGTGACGGACAGGTCGCGGGCTCCTCCAAGATGAGCAGGGCATGGGAAGCGGCACACATGTGTCCCAAGTGGGCCGGTCCGTCACCCATGTCCTACTATTCCTCGCCGGAGACCACACTTTCACTTCGTGGGTCTTAAACCCCGTAAGCGCTCATGGAGACGGCTGATGGAGGACGTGATCACCGACGCGGAAGACAAAAGAAGTGGACGAGGGCGCCGCCGTATGATAGGTTTAGGTCAGCTGCTCCTTTTTTAATTGAAAAATGTTTGAATTGTAATAAGTATGCTCCGGTTTCTATGAAAATCAGTCAGTTTGCATGAATTACGTCCCATTTGCTTAAACCTTGTTCGAAATGCATGCAGATACATTGGCCGGCTCCCGCATTCGTGTCTCTAAACTGGTTCCCCTGTTTGCGGATGGATGTTAGGAAAATTTGAATCAGTATTGGAGATTCCCATAACTCACGAAAATATAGAAAGTAGGAGAGTTCCAAGCAGTAGACTTGCTTTAAAAAATGAGGAGTATTTGCACGTCTGACATGCATAGTTTACCGCGTACGTGTGCACACGTGGGTCTCTATGTAGAGCAATATGGGCAAGCTAGCTAGCTAGCTGATGCGTACAGTATTACCCTCTCCCGCGAAAAACAGCACATTACAGTACCATTGATTAACTGGGCCCATGTGGAGTATTTCTACCTGTGGTTACTAACTTATGTCCGTACGTCCGTCCTCCGATTCCGGCGATCATAGACCAAAAAGTTACTGAGATTTCTTTTTGTCCATTTTAATGACAAGTATATTCGTATGGAAGGAGTATTTAGAAACGGACGGAGTATATTCAAGCCAGCAGAAGAGTCTCGTGCTCGATCAACCACCCCGCACCTGTACGTGACGAGGGGAGTCGCGTCACCGTCACGTATGATTAATGCATGTCAAGTCATTGTAAAAAGACAATAAAGCCGGAAGAAATCAGTTGGGCACTTGGGCGGCAGGGGCAGACGCTGCGTGCAGTGTTCAGCTAGAGGTGGTATCATCTCATATTTCCCCCACTGCTCAGCTAGTTGCAAAGCATGCAACATAGTACATGTAACGGGGACTCTTTTTTTTAGGAAAGTAACGGGGCTAGTAGTACGCAACAGAACAGATAGACAGGTGTGGTGGTGGCCTGGTGGGTGCACAACATGGCTTGGCCAACGGGCATGGCATCCAAAGCCGGGTCCCGCTCCTATCCCCAGCGATCGTCGTTCTGTTGCGACCTGGGTTACCATGCGACGCGGATAGCGCGAACATGTGTTGCTGCCCTTACTGAGGGCAGTTCGGCTCGATCCGGCGCTTCTACTGAGAGCATGGTTAGTAGTATAGCCAACTGTTGGCTATACGATGTTAACACGTCATCTATAGTCAAACTTTTTTTTTGCGAGTGAAATGGGAGTTTTATTCCAAAAGTGTAGAGTTACAATCAGCCGACAAAAGTTCAGCTATACATGGATGGTCTATGCGAAGCCAACAAGCCGTACTACGATCAGTTCTACCATGATTTGCCAGATGATCTGCTATTCTATTCTGGTCCCTAGAAATTTTCATAGGAATAAACTCCCTTCCTACCATCAGATCCTTAATCTCTAAGATGAGATGCCCATTTGCCGATCGGTCCAACTCATTAGAAGTTAGAACAGACAGTGCCGTCGTCGAATCCGATTGAACAACCACCGGAAGAGTAGTATGCTCGAGAGACAGTGCCATCCCCTCCATTATGGCGTGTAGCTCCGCCTCAAGAGCATCGTTGCAATGAAAGAAGTGGCGGTGTGCCGAGAAAATAACACTCCCATCCCAGTTCCGAAGTATCATGCCTGACCCTGCTGACCCGTCTTCTGCCAAAAAGGAGCCATCCACTGATAAAGCTACCTTGCCCGGCATCGGCGGCGTCTACGGTTTGTACGACGCTTGGG
This sequence comes from Triticum aestivum, assembly GCF_018294505.1. Taxonomy (NCBI): domain Eukaryota; kingdom Viridiplantae; phylum Streptophyta; class Magnoliopsida; order Poales; family Poaceae; genus Triticum; species Triticum aestivum. The sequence goes on from NC_057810.1 coordinate 160,230,923, forward strand.
ATTTTTTAGTTGGTACCGTCAACCACTCCTCCTTCCCCATTTTTCCTTTCACAATCTCTTCTGTACTATACTTATTTGCCTGCTGAATTGATTTGAAATAACTGTCCAGAAACTCTACTGAGACCTCCACCGGAGCAGCTTCCTTACCATGTGTTAAATCTGTACGAACTTGCCACACTCGCCAGACGAACATAATTATCATATCCCGCACTTTGTCCGAACAATTTGCAAGTACGTTCAGCAGCCACTCTTCTCCGTTGTCCAGCAAGTACTCGTTCCCCGGCAAAGGCCACCTAGAACGCATGCCATTCCACAACTTCATTGCCTCTGTACATGCAACTAGTGCATGGAAAGAGCTGTCCTCTTCTAGTCCACAAAGTGGGCAAGTAGCAGTAGTACGTAAGTGTCTATACTGCATGCACTTATGGGTAGCCAGTGCCCCAATGACCGCCTTCCATGCAAGAATTTTCATTTTTTGCGGCACTCCAGCCCGCCAAATCAGGTTCCATATAGGCCTATTTCCATCAGGCTGACTGCTAGAAGCCTCCCCAGCATGAAGCTCCTCATGTTGCTGCATAGCTAGATGATAGGCGCTTCGAACAGAAAATCTACCATTCCTCTCCGGCTGCCAAGCAATGAAATCCTCTCGGCTTCGCGCAGAAGTCCGGATTTTCAAAATTTCCTGAACATATCCAAAGGCCAAAAGTGTTCTCTGACCAGCTGTGTGTTTCAAACCCCATTGCCGTTCAAAAAATCCGAGACTCGGTTTAGTCGACAATTACGTTTGGGTGTGACTGGTCGAAAGGATGGACCCCGAGGAATCCATGGATCACGTCAAGTACGGATTTGAGAGCCACACCCCACCCTCCATATGAAACCCTTCTTTACAAGCTCAAGCCCATGTTCAATTCCTCTCCAAACAGCGGAAGCATTACCTGTAAACACCGTATCCATGAGATTTCCATTAGGAAAATACTTCGCCCTAAGTAGCTGAGAACATAAGCTATCTGGAAACTCCAGTAAACGCCAAGCTTGTTTGGCCAACAAAGCTTGGTTAAAGACACGCATGTCTCTAAATCCCATGCCGCCCTTGGACTTTGGCAAAATCATCTTATCCCAACTCAGCCAAGACATTTTTCTTTTGCCCTTCTCAACACCCCACCAGTACTGTCGCATCAAGCGAGTCATTTCATCACAAATCGACGCTGGCAATCGAAATACGCTCATCACATAAGTGGGTATTGCCTGAGCTACAGACTTAATCAAAATCTCCTTACTCCCAGAAGACATGTATTGTTCACTCCAATCAACTAGAATTTTGCTTAACCTCTTTAGTATAGATTCAAATCTTCCCTTATGCATTCTCCCATCCGGGACCGGAAGACCTAGATACTTAGGGTCAAAAACCTCTTGAGTTACTTCAAGAATATCCTTCACCTCATTCATGACTGTCGTTGAGCAATTGTCAGAGAAAAGGATGGAACACTTTGAGGGGTTTATAATTTGCCCCGTCGATGAAGCATAAGTGTTCAACAAACCTTTTACCACTGCCGCCTGCTGTCCCGAGGCTCGAAAAAATAGAAGTGAATCATCCGCAAATAAAAGATGAGAGATCCCTGGGGCCCTGCGACAAATCTTCACCGGCTCCAAACCTTCCTCTAGAATGGCCTTATTCACTAGAGCAGACAAGGCATCAGCAACAAAAAGAAGAGGAAGGGAGACAATGGATCACCTTGACGAAGACCCCGTGTCGGCGTAAATGATTCCAGTAACTTGCCATTGAATTTCACCGAGTAATTAACAGACTTAACACAAGCCATAATGCGAGCAACCCAAGTATGGGAGAAACCCCACTTAATTAAGGCTTTCTCCAAAAAATCCCAGTCAACACGATCGTAGGCTTTAGATAAATCCAATTTGTATGCACAAAAACCCGGAGCCCCTTCCTTCAAAGACTGAATGTAATGCACACATTCGAAAGCAATAATTGAGTTGTCAGATATGAGTCGACCCTGAATAAAGGCACTTTGATTTTCTGAAATAAGCTCCTGTAAAAATGGCCTCAATCTATTAACCATGCACTTCGAAACAACTTTATAGATAACATTGCAGAGGCTAATTGGCCTAAAATCCTTGAGGGTGATTGGATGTTGCACCTTTGGAATAAGAACAATTGCCGTATCATTGACCCCATCTGGCATAATTCCGGTCACAAAAAAAATCCAAAACTGCTTCCACAACCTTCTCCTTCAACACCAACCAATTATGTTGGAAAAAACGAGCTGGAAAACCATCTGGACCTGGTGCCTTCAGTGGACCAATTTGAAACAGCGCATCGGACACTTCTCTTTCAGTAAATGGGGCACAAAGCTTCACATTCATATCATCCGTTACCTTACTTGCTATACTATCCAGCATCACCTCTGGCTGTAATGTAGGATCCTTTGTATACACCTCTTTAAAATAGGATGCTGCCATACGCTCCATATCTGAAGGGACAGAACACCAGGAGCCGTCCTCCTTCCTCAGTCGCTGGATATGATTCCTTCTAGCACGCCAAATAGCACGCCGGTGAAGATACTTGGTATTCCTCTCCCCCTCCTTGAGCCAAGTTATACGCAAGCGCTGCAACCACAACATCTCTTCCCTGTATAAAAGCTCGTCTAGTTCATTCATCTTCTGCCGGATAGTCGAGCGATCAATACTACTCTGTTGCATAGCATCCAATTCAGCACGTAACTTCTCAATCTCCTTCAAAACGTTACCAAACTTTTGCTTACTCCAGACTTTAAGATTTTGCATTAATTCTATCAGTGAACCAGCAACTGAACCGAAGTCACCAGCAGGCAAGTTCACATTCCACGCTCTTTGAACAACCCCTGGGAGCGATGGGTCACGCTCCCACATGATCTCGTACCTGGGTGCAGCCTGGCTCCGCTGACTGCAGTCCAGAGCAAACTGCAGGAGGACCGGAATATGATCCGAACGCGGTGAAACAAGGTGTTGGACACGCGCCCGAGGAAACATGTCCCTCCATGCATCATCCGCACAAGCTCGGTCCAGTCTAACTCGAACATTACATCAGCAATCTGGCCATTATTATATGTGAATGGGGCACCCGTGAAACCAAGTTCCCAAAGCTCGCATTCAGACAAAGCATCCCGGAAGGCCACCATCTGACTCTCCCCTCGCAAGGTCTTTGAAAAATGCTCATGTTGCCAAAGGGCTTCATTAAAGTCTCCACACACAAGCCACGGATCGTCAGAGATGCCTTTCAGACGAGTCAAATGAGACCACATCAAATGTCGGTTCTGCACCCTTGGTTCTCCGTACACAAACGTACATCTCCATTAGACACCAAGACTATTATCCAGGACCAACACATGAATGTATCATGCACATGAATCAAGAACAGTAACCTGCAGGCTTTCATCCCAAAAAAGAGCCAAACCCCCGCTTAATCCATCACTAGAAACACCACAAAAACCTTTCAAACCCAATCTCCACTTAAGATTCTCCACCTTAGCTGAAGCTTGTCTTGTCTCGCACAGGAAGACAAGCTTGGGGTCGTTAGCTTTTACGAGGGCCAACACCTCACGAACTGTCCGGCGGTTCCCCACCCCCCGGCAGTTCCAGAATAATGTATTCATTGCTCCCGGTGGTACTCCTCGAGGGAGCCCGCCGATTCAACATTGCCATCTTCACCACTCATGTCAGTTTTTGCACGCTTAATACTTGAACTGTTGGTAAGGAATTCATTTTGAGCTAGATCCTCCCCCTTACCATCAGTAATTGCTAGTACCCGAGAAGGAACAGTAACAACAAGCGTACCATTACCTCCCTCTACCTCCAAATTCGACCGCTTTCTTATATTTCTGTCGAGGTCCATGCTCTCTCCCAGAAGCTTCTTTGGGCTAGATGCCATATTAGCAACCTCTGGGTCAGCCACAACTTGATCCGATCCAAGCCCCTTGTCAGCCAGAATATCATGGGCATAAACCTTGGAAGAGCCAAGGCTAGCTGAAGCACCAACAGTACTACTACGTGGATTCTGCTCAAAAACTGCACCTGCATGTGTCCTGTTTGGTGGATCGGCGTACAACCACTCACCAAACTTCAAATCTTTTTCAGCATAAATACCAACCCCACACTCCTTATGACCATGTCCAACCAAACCACAGAACCTACAAAACTTTGCAAGTTTCTCATATCTCACCAAAAAAACTTGGCGTTCTTTCGATCTAACAATACTCACAAACTTGGTCAGCGGTTCCCGAACATCATGACGGACACGAACATGGATGTAATCACCGCGCGTATTGCCCGCCAGCCTCATCTCCAGGATCTTTCCCGACTTGTTCAACAACTTCTCAACAAGCTCCTTCTTACAATACCCATCCGGCAATTTGTGAATTTGCAGCCAGATTGGCATGTGGACAATGCTGATCTCTTCAGCTTTAGTGAAGCCGTCATACGGACTTAGAAGTACAGCCCAATTTCTAAACAGCCATGGACCTTGCTCTATCACACGCTCCCAATCACCGAGACACGCCGCCTGAACAACGAACAGGTTAGGGCCAACAGGTCGGAAGCGAATCTGTTGCGCAGGGTTCCACGCAGCACGCATGTCACGGTAGAAAGCCGACTGACTGAAGCTTTTTTCTGTATGAACCCTTGCCAATGCAAGCCATCGTACACTGTCCTTGATTGCAGGGTCATCATCATTGATCTCGACGTCGTCAAACTCTTCGTCGTTTAAATCCAGTTGGCCAAGTAAATCATCAATATTGGTTCTCTTGGTGCTCTGGCCGCCACCACAAGTTGCTGATTGAGAATCAGAGTGAGTCGCCATAGAACCAGAAAGCAAGGGAAGTCAAGCAGGAGACGCCCGACAGAAAAACCCTAGCCCCGGGAGGGAAGACATGGACAGGAACTCAGCGGAGGATAGGGAACCCTAGACGCCAGCATAGGGGAGACGCAAAGACTTTTGTGTCTGTATATCTGGAGGAAGACACGGACAGGAACTCAACGGCCACTGAATCGCCAGAGAGGATAGGGAACCCTAGCCGCCATCTATAGTCAAACTTATAGCCAATAAATATAATAGTTAAATATAAATAAGTACTGCTTCATTGATATATGGTTCATTTTTTCTCTGAAAAAGTGTCCAGGAGCACGTGCTATAACTGTGTGTTAGTTAGAGTAGTATAAGAGCAAGTATAATAAGGTGATGTAAGCAGACTGTAAGGATTTAAATATTGTATTATTGTTGAGGTGGAAGAGAGAAGAGGAGAGAGAGAAGGGAAGCGGGCTGCGGACTTACAACAGGATGTAGCACGAGCTCCCAGAAGCTTTGTGAGAGTAAAAGGTGGGCCATATGTTGACAAAATAGTAGTTTCTTATAGCCAACTATAACACGTGTTAGCTATTGCACTGGCTATAAATGACATGGCAACATGTTATAGCCAGCAGCTGGCTATATTATTAACCATGCTTAATAAGGTGACGTAAACGAACTGTAAGGATTTAAATATTGTATTATTGTTGAGTTGGAAGAGAGCGAAGAGAAATGGGCTGTAGACTTACAGCCGGTTGTAACATGACCTCTAAGAAGCTTTGTGACAATGAAAGGTGGGCCATATGTTGACAAAGTAGTGCTTTCTTATAGCCAACTATTATACGTGTTGGCTATTCCATTGGCTATAAATGACACGGCAACGTGTTATAGCCAACAACTGGCTATATTATTAACCATGCTCTTAGTAGCCCGCTTCTCCTCTCTCTTCTTTTCTCTCTCTTCCAACTCAGCATAAATATATTATTTCAAGTCTTACATCCTGCCTAATTCATCCTATTATACTTGCTCTGATAGGGAATCCTCGTGTCTCAGTCCTCGCCCAGCTAGCAGCATCTACTCCGACTCGAGCAACACGGCAGGGCTCTGAGGCGGGTCAAGTGGCGCGCAACTTGCGTCCGTCGTGGAGATACTTCGACGCCCCGCGGCCTTTCGAAGGTGAGACGTCTCGAGTCATCTGCGGTGCCCGTATCTTCCAGAGGAGTTGCTGGCCAGGGAAAGACAATGTACACCACTGCTCGTTCCAGATGCCGGATTGCTTCAGGCCATAAAGGTGTCATTCCTGATGCCTCTGAATCCTACTGTATGCCGGTTCCATCAATATTAGGATGAACTTGCATAATTATGAAATAGCGTCGACCAAAAATATTATGAGCCCTCTAGTGTAATGGGCACAAAATGGGGTCGGTGCTCTTTGCTAACTTGTATCATCTTCTCTCTGTAAGGCCTATCTATGTCACTTTAATATTTGTATCTACCTTTTGATTCTTTGCAATTCATTATTGTACTGTGTATAACTTTAATTGTGGCAATAATTTAGGTTTCATCAACTCTTATTAAGTTTAGGATTTGTTGATGACCCCGGCCAACTTTACTTGTAGGTAAATTGTTCAATCTTCTTTCCGCTTATAACTTGGATCGTTAAGAATTCTCAACACACGTGCTCATGCGAGCATCAATCTTGAATGCCGCACATACCTTTTGCGTGTGTCATCGACATGCTTCTTAGTACCAGATGACGGATTTAGTGGTACATTATTTTTAGGTATTAAGTAATACCAATAATTTTGACAAGACATGCAAAATAGGCAAGATAGACATGCAACAGTGGTACAAAGAAACAGTAGTATTAAACTAATTTCAATGCACAGTCGAGAGACTTGCCGTAACAAAATTGAACTAGGTATAGAGATACCGAGGATCGAATCTCGAGAAAGTAACATATCGTCGGAGAAAGGGAATTGCATACGAGATATACCGAATCCTTGATATCGTGGTTCAATCGATAAAGATCTTCGTGGAATATGAACGAATCAATATGGTCATCCAGGTCCCGCTATTGGTTATTGACCGGAGAGGATTCTTGGTCATGTCTACATGATTCTCGAACCCATAGGATCGCACGCTTAACATTCGGTAGCGCTAGGGTAGTAATGAGATATTAGTATGGTGAAGTCCGAAGGTTGTTTGGAGTCTCGGATGGGATCCGAAACATCATGAGGAGCTTCGGAATGGTCCAGAGGTAAAGATTCATATATGGAAAGTTGTTGTTGGGGTTCCAGAAATTTTTTGATTTTTTCGGTATTTTACTGGGAAGCTTCTAGAAGTTTCCATAGGATTCCTTAGGGGTCCAAAAGTCCACAAAGGGTTCCACCACTTTAGGTCAGCATGGGCTGTAGAGGGCGCCCTGGCCTTATTGGGCCAGGCGCACCGCCCTCTACTTGGCCCATGCGTCAAGGGATGGAAACCCTAGGGGTGGAGGCGCCTCCACCTGGCATGGAGGGCACTCAACCCCCTGGCCGCCGCCCCCTTGCCTTGGGAGGTAGATAGGGCTGAAGCACCCCTCCTCCACCCCTATATATACTGGGGGGATCCAGGCAACAACCAACCCTAAGCTTGGCGCAGCCCCGTCTCTCCCGTATACTCCTCCTCCTCGCACAGTTGCTTGGCGAAGCCCTGTTGCATTTTCGCTGCCACCACCACCACCACCACCACCTCGCCATTGGGCTGGTCCCGATACCATCTACGTCCTCTCCCTTGCTTGCTGGATCAAGAAGGATGGGACACCATCGAGCTAAAGTGTGCTAAACTCGGTGGTGCCATCCGTTCAACACTAGATCGGACTGAATCATGATTGGATCACGAAGAGTACGACTACATCAACCGTGTTACATACGCTAACGCTTTTTCTGTACAAGGATATGTAGACACACTCCCCTCTTGTTGTTATGCATCTTCTAGATTAGATCTTGGGTGTTTGTAGGAATTTTTTGATTTTCATACTTCGCTCCCCGTCAGGATCAGAGGCGGATGACTGCGGCTATGGCCAGGGTAACGGTTTATATACCAATGGTGGACGGCAGAGGGACAGACATGTGGCACCGGAGGAGACGCCTCGCCAACCGCATGCCATAAATGTGGGTGCCACACGGGCGGACGTGCGATCGTCGTGTCGTTTGAACATGCAGCAGGCGCTTGCACTGGGGAGTGGCGCGGGCGGCGCTCTCTTGCCCGGCATGCCGTTTCAATGTCGGCGCCAGTGAGCGGTCGCGTCCGCTTTGGTCGGGCATGAATGCGGGCGCTGTCGCTCGGGAGTGGCACCGGGAGGGAACACGCGCAGACGAGGGAGGAGGGATTTTGCTGGGTCAGGATGGTCAGAAGCGGGTATGGGAGTTGTCCAGACTCACGCAAAGCCCCCCATGTTTGTCTTCGGTTTGCGAGAGATAGTATGTTCGGACAGCACCATAGACCGATAGAGAACCGCGTTCATGCTTTTCACGGTCCGAACATGCGGAAGCTTTACGGGTCAGCGTTGGAGATGCCCTTATCCATTGCATGCGTATGTACTCAGCCTTGTGCAGTTGCCAATACGCTAGAAAGCCTCGTTACGCTTCATCTCACCATTAGCTCATCTAAGAGCATTTATAGTCATACTTGGCAAATTCAAACGTCCGCGGACGCAACCGAACGCGCGTCCACGAGCAGTGATCGTTCACGCCTCAAATTTGCTAATCTGCATCTAAGTTTTGTTTTATATTTCAACCCTTAAATCCATATAAAGCATAAAAATGGTGATGCCAATATTGGTTATCCATAGCTGGTTCAGCCTCGTGCGGTTTACAATACGTAGAAAGCTTCAACACACTTCCTTTTTTGATATATTTTTGAATTAGAGCGTCTCCTCATAGATTAGCTAATCTAATCATGTTCATGCCTGTTTTCCCCTTTTTTTTGCCCTAAAGACTAGAGTACCCAAAAATTATTGTGCTATCCACCTTGACAGCTTGTTCCTATTCTGAACTCGTCATCATTTAGTTATCCAAATACCACAACCGTGGGGAGGAACACATTATGAGATAGCTGGAGGGTGCTTTCATTAAAGGCCAAGATAATCATCCTCAACCATCATCGCAAAGCATAATCTAGTCCATATAAGTACTCCCTCCGTCTCATAATATAAGATGTTTTTTGGCACTATACTAATGTTAAAATACGTCTTACATTATGAGACGGAGGGAGTAGGATCTAACAATAAACCAATGCTAATTTGAATTATAAGTGGGGACATGGCAATTGGCTTGCATGCGGCCTTGTGGAAGGGAGCACTGGTTAATCAAACCAACAAGAGATTCGGCGGGATCCGAGGGCAACGACGCGGGCCACGACAGGGCGGGCGATGCTTCAAGATGCGTGAAGCCGGCCGAAGCGGGTGGGGCTCCTGCAGTCGTGCAGTTGCCAATACGCTAGGAAGCCTAGTCACGCTTCATCTCACCATTTAGCTCATTTAAGAAATAAGGGGTTAATGGGGAGATTTTTTATTCATTCCCCTAGAGTCGCTCTAGGGTTTCCACCTATCCCCTAGCAGCGGTCGCTAGGGTTCCCATCTATCCCACCGAAAATCCACAAAATCTCACGTGAGACATCCCCCGCGGAGTGTTCCTTGCGTGATCCACCAACGTTGAGAGAGAGGCGACGATTTTGCATGGCGGTACCGGAGCAAACTCCGGTGACGGGTGCCGCCGCGGGAGTCGAGGACGGAATGTTTAAACATGAAGAGATTAGGGCTAACCTAGAGGACACATTCCAGGGGTTGAATCTCCATGGCGAAGAAGAGAAGGAATTGGATCTGTCTGGAGAGATCGAGGGGCTGATCGAAGAGACAAGATGGGTTGCAGTCTTTAGGGTTCATACCCAAAAACCCTTTAGTCATGTATCCCTGTTTAAATCTTTGAGGAACGCGTGGCGGCAGTGCAGGGTGTGACCTTCAAGCCAATGGGCGAAAACATATTCCTGGCGCAACTGATGTGTCTTGGTGATTGGAACAGAGTGATCAATGGAGGCCCCTGGCTCTTCCGCAAGGCGGCAGTAGTCATTGAGGAATATGATGGAATTACGAATGTGAATGACTACAAATTGGATCGTATCCCCGCGTGGGTACGTATTGTTGGAGTCCCGGATGGTCCTATGAAAAATAAAGCAATTGCGGAGAAGATAGCGAGGAAGGTCAGTATCCCTCCAATAAAGGTTATTGTGAATGAAGGACGAATTAATCCGACTAAATATTTGAGAGCTAGGGTGTTTCTTCCCCTAGATGTTCCACTAGTTCGGTTTGTCCATCTGACATTGAAATAGAGCAAGAGGTATCCGGTGGAATATGAAAAACTCCCGGATTTCTGTGATTTCTGTGGTATGATTGGACATTTAGTAACAGAATGTGGGGATGGAACTCATGGAGCAGAGGACTGTGAATGGGGCAACTGGATGATGGTTAAGTTTGATTATCCGTCACACAGACCTGGGTATGGTCGAGGTGGTGGTCGTGGCTCAGGCCGTGGAGGAGAGATGTGGAATAGAGGGAGGGGTTTTGGTGATGACAGGAACACGGCACCAAGAGGTGCAAGGAGGGGTAATGATGGAGATCTAAACCCACAGGAATCTGTGAGCATGGACACGGAAAGAGGGGACGGTCTTCAAGGGAAATATGTTGTGCCGTTCACTAGAAAGCGTCTCATTAGTCAGGATGGGACTGTTAATACAGCAGCCAACTCCTCTATGGCACCGCCACTCGGTTTTGTGTCTGATCAAGTCATATTGATCGAACACACAGGTGGAGGACAGATTGATAAAACCCACATGAGTACCCCTCAAAAGATACATGATAACAAAATGTTGAAGGCCAATATGTCAGAGTCGACAGAAGAATCAGCGGCGTCCTCCTCCAGGGAGGGTCGCCGAGCGCAATGAAAATTATAAGTTGGAACTGTCGGGGTTTGCTTGGGGCCCCGACAGTGAGATCGCTTCTGGACATCCAGAGGCGGAATAACCCAGATGCATTTTTTCTGTCTGAAACGCATTTGGACGATACTAAGGCAGATGAGATAATGAGGAAACCGATGATGGATCATAGGATTGTGGTCCCCTGTCATGATGGTAGAAGCGGAGGTTTACTATTAGTCTCGAAGGAGGTGCGGATCTACTCCCGGACTAATACTGTCGGCGTTCTGGGACTATCATTGTATTTCTCTTCGGACTATCATGCATGATTAAGATATCTTTGTATTTCTCTTCGGACTATCATTTTGTTTTGGCCAACTGGATTTGTTTTTCTTGCAATGGGAGTAAGGATGGCAATGGGTCGGGTTTGGATCGGGTTGAACAATATCAAAATCCATATCCATATCCATGAAGACAGTCTTTGCCCGCCCATGAAAAAAATCCATGGGTGAAAAATTATGTCCATGTCCAAATCCAATGGATATCCATATCCACTAGATATCCATTGGGTCCTCCTGGGACATATAAATAAGACTTAACACAATATTAACATAAACTCTTCCATTCTTCACCTCGTGGCAGGCTAGGCTTCACATAGGGTAAATCAACATCCAGTAGCAACCTAAGATCATTTAGTATTTTTCTAACAGATGAGAATGACGAGTCATTTAAGAAGGAGATAAAAATAAGGGAAGGGGTGTTGGAGTATGTTTCAGAGGGGATTGACTGTCAACTTATAAAAGTTACGATGTAATTTCTTATGCATGTTTTAGATTAAAAAAAGTTTAAAATTGCCGTGGGAGATGTGAACATGGGGCAGGGGTAGCAGATTTTTCCCCATTAAGTCTTTCTATCGGGTCGGGTTTGGGTATATCCATGGGTACAAGATTATATCCATGCCGTACCCACGAACAATCGGGTCGGGTTGGGGCGCCGCCCATGGACACAAAAGCATATCCGAACCCTATCCATTCTGGTCGGATACCCATGGATATCCATGTCCATGGATAAAATTGCCATCCTTAAATGGGAGAGGTGCTTAGTTTAGGGTACAATCTTGCGGTGTCCTCAACCAGTGACAGAACAGGTAGCGAGGCACGTATTCTATTATTGCCATCAAGGATAAAAAGATGGTGTTTATATCACATTGTTTGCGTTTATCCCTCTACATCATGTCATCTTGCTTAAGGCATTACTCCGTTCTTATAAACTTAATACACTAGATGCATGCTGGATAGCGGTCGATGTGTGGACTAATAGTAGTAGATGCAGAATCGTTTCAGTCTACTTGTCACTGACATGTTGCCTATATTCATGATCATTGCCTTAGATATCATCATAACTTTGCGCTTTTCTATCAATTGCTCAATAGTAATTTGTTCACCCACCGTATGCTATCTTCAAGAGAGAAGCCTCTAGTGAAACCTATGGCCCCCGGGTCTATTTTTCATCATATATTTTCAGCTCTATAAACCAAAAAACCAAAAATACCTTGCTATAATTTATTTGAATTTACTCTAATTTGCCTTTTTGTTTATCTTTTATACATATCTATAGATCTCACTCTGGTTCGAGACCATGAAGGGAATGACAACCCCTTTTTCGCGTTGAGTGCAAGTGTTTGTTATTTTGTGCAGGTGCATAGATTGGACTTGCTTGTGCCTCCTACTGGATTGACACCTTGGTTCTTAACTGAGGGAAATACTTGTCTCTAGTTTGCTTCATCTCCCTTTCCTCCTCAAGGGAAAAATCTACGCAAGCTCAAGAAGTAGCACCCGCCTGATGCCAGCTGTCCACATCCATGCTGTCGCAGAGCGGCCGCTCTGCATTGACACCGGTCCAGAGCGGACACAACCTCTCACTGGGCCCGGAATTGATGCGGCGCGCTGGTCGAGAGTGTCGTGTCCCTGGTGTTTGCGCCAATTCAATGCCAAAAAGAAGTTTACTAGACGAGGATATGTATCACGCCCGTTCAATACTTGTCCATCCGTATGCCGCCATTAAGCAGGCTTGTCGGTCGAGGCACCATCTCCAGCGCCGTGCATTGATGGGTCTAGACGCTTGGCCTCTCTGGAGTCCGCTATTTAAAGGCGCCCACACTCGCTAACTCCATACCACACCATATCACCTTTACTTCCTCCTCCCTTGCACCACATCTGCCATGACAGCAAGCTCTAGCGCTTTGTGGGAGAGCCTGTCATCGGAGCAGAAGCACGAGATGGCCGCCCTTGTAGCTGCTTGATGGATCGAGCATGACATGCCAGTTAACTCGCCCAAGGTCTCCGATGACGACCCTACGATGGAGACGTCCTTGGATGATGGCACCACGCGGCCTCCCGCACCTGTTCCTGCCAGCTTGACCATGGAGCAGGCGCGGGCGCACTTCGACGCCGCCATGGCAGAGGAGGAGCAGCCGGCGCCGGCTCCTATGTCTTTGTTTTGGCAGGCGCAGGAGGAGCAGCGGTACAACATGTTCCTCCTCGAGCAACCCCGTCTGGCAAAGGGCCAAATTTACGGCGAGCGCTCAAGCAAGGAGGCCGTGGCCACCATGGTCGCCGTGAACCCGAACTTCGTTGTGTTCCAGTGGGTGCTCTATGAGACTGCGTGTGCTCAACACGCCCCACACAATGCAAAGGCAATACAACCGGATACGAACGTGGCAGCACACGCGCTAGTGGAGCGGGTGGTCAAGGACGAGAACGCCGCCCTCCAACTTTCGGGGGCACATGTGGCAGGTGGACACTGACCGTCCAGGTGCATCATCAACCTCGCGTCCACCGACACCGGTGACGGACAGGTCGCGGGCTCCTCCAAGATGAGCAGGGCATGGGAAGCGGCACACATGTGTCCCAAGTGGGCCGGTCCGTCACCCATGTCCTACTATTCCTCGCCGGAGACCACACTTTCACTTCGTGGGTCTTAAACCCCGTAAGCGCTCATGGAGACGGCTGATGGAGGACGTGATCACCGACGCGGAAGACAAAAGAAGTGGACGAGGGCGCCGCCGTATGATAGGTTTAGGTCAGCTGCTCCTTTTTTAATTGAAAAATGTTTGAATTGTAATAAGTATGCTCCGGTTTCTATGAAAATCAGTCAGTTTGCATGAATTACGTCCCATTTGCTTAAACCTTGTTCGAAATGCATGCAGATACATTGGCCGGCTCCCGCATTCGTGTCTCTAAACTGGTTCCCCTGTTTGCGGATGGATGTTAGGAAAATTTGAATCAGTATTGGAGATTCCCATAACTCACGAAAATATAGAAAGTAGGAGAGTTCCAAGCAGTAGACTTGCTTTAAAAAATGAGGAGTATTTGCACGTCTGACATGCATAGTTTACCGCGTACGTGTGCACACGTGGGTCTCTATGTAGAGCAATATGGGCAAGCTAGCTAGCTAGCTGATGCGTACAGTATTACCCTCTCCCGCGAAAAACAGCACATTACAGTACCATTGATTAACTGGGCCCATGTGGAGTATTTCTACCTGTGGTTACTAACTTATGTCCGTACGTCCGTCCTCCGATTCCGGCGATCATAGACCAAAAAGTTACTGAGATTTCTTTTTGTCCATTTTAATGACAAGTATATTCGTATGGAAGGAGTATTTAGAAACGGACGGAGTATATTCAAGCCAGCAGAAGAGTCTCGTGCTCGATCAACCACCCCGCACCTGTACGTGACGAGGGGAGTCGCGTCACCGTCACGTATGATTAATGCATGTCAAGTCATTGTAAAAAGACAATAAAGCCGGAAGAAATCAGTTGGGCACTTGGGCGGCAGGGGCAGACGCTGCGTGCAGTGTTCAGCTAGAGGTGGTATCATCTCATATTTCCCCCACTGCTCAGCTAGTTGCAAAGCATGCAACATAGTACATGTAACGGGGACTCTTTTTTTTAGGAAAGTAACGGGGCTAGTAGTACGCAACAGAACAGATAGACAGGTGTGGTGGTGGCCTGGTGGGTGCACAACATGGCTTGGCCAACGGGCATGGCATCCAAAGCCGGGTCCCGCTCCTATCCCCAGCGATCGTCGTTCTGTTGCGACCTGGGTTACCATGCGACGCGGATAGCGCGAACATGTGTTGCTGCCCTTACTGAGGGCAGTTCGGCTCGATCCGGCGCTTCTACTGAGAGCATGGTTAGTAGTATAGCCAACTGTTGGCTATACGATGTTAACACGTCATCTATAGTCAAACTTTTTTTTTGCGAGTGAAATGGGAGTTTTATTCCAAAAGTGTAGAGTTACAATCAGCCGACAAAAGTTCAGCTATACATGGATGGTCTATGCGAAGCCAACAAGCCGTACTACGATCAGTTCTACCATGATTTGCCAGATGATCTGCTATTCTATTCTGGTCCCTAGAAATTTTCATAGGAATAAACTCCCTTCCTACCATCAGATCCTTAATCTCTAAGATGAGATGCCCATTTGCCGATCGGTCCAACTCATTAGAAGTTAGAACAGACAGTGCCGTCGTCGAATCCGATTGAACAACCACCGGAAGAGTAGTATGCTCGAGAGACAGTGCCATCCCCTCCATTATGGCGTGTAGCTCCGCCTCAAGAGCATCGTTGCAATGAAAGAAGTGGCGGTGTGCCGAGAAAATAACACTCCCATCCCAGTTCCGAAGTATCATGCCTGACCCTGCTGACCCGTCTTCTGCCAAAAAGGAGCCATCCACTGATAAAGCTACCTTGCCCGGCATCGGCGGCGTCTACGGTTTGTACGACGCTTGGGATTTTTAGTTGGTACCGTCAACCACTCCTCCTTCCCCATTTTTCCTTTCACAATCTCTTCTGTACTATACTTATTTGCCTGCTGAATTGATTTGAAATAACTGTCCAGAAACTCTACTGAGACCTCCACCGGAGCAGCTTCCTTACCATGTGTTAAATCTGTACGAACTTGCCACACTCGCCAGACGAACATAATTATCATATCCCGCACTTTGTCCGAACAATTTGCAAGTACGTTCAGCAGCCACTCTTCTCCGTTGTCCAGCAAGTACTCGTTCCCCGGCAAAGGCCACCTAGAACGCATGCCATTCCACAACTTCATTGCCTCTGTACATGCAACTAGTGCATGGAAAGAGCTGTCCTCTTCTAGTCCACAAAGTGGGCAAGTAGCAGTAGTACGTAAGTGTCTATACTGCATGCACTTATGGGTAGCCAGTGCCCCAATGACCGCCTTCCATGCAAGAATTTTCATTTTTTGCGGCACTCCAGCCCGCCAAATCAGGTTCCATATAGGCCTATTTCCATCAGGCTGACTGCTAGAAGCCTCCCCAGCATGAAGCTCCTCATGTTGCTGCATAGCTAGATGATAGGCGCTTCGAACAGAAAATCTACCATTCCTCTCCGGCTGCCAAGCAATGAAATCCTCTCGGCTTCGCGCAGAAGTCCGGATTTTCAAAATTTCCTGAACATATCCAAAGGCCAAAAGTGTTCTCTGACCAGCTGTGTGTTTCAAACCCCATTGCCGTTCAAAAAATCCGAGACTCGGTTTAGTCGACAATTACGTTTGGGTGTGACTGGTCGAAAGGATGGACCCCGAGGAATCCATGGATCACGTCAAGTACGGATTTGAGAGCCACACCCCACCCTCCATATGAAACCCTTCTTTACAAGCTCAAGCCCATGTTCAATTCCTCTCCAAACAGCGGAAGCATTACCTGTAAACACCGTATCCATGAGATTTCCATTAGGAAAATACTTCGCCCTAAGTAGCTGAGAACATAAGCTATCTGGAAACTCCAGTAAACGCCAAGCTTGTTTGGCCAACAAAGCTTGGTTAAAGACACGCATGTCTCTAAATCCCATGCCGCCCTTGGACTTTGGCAAAATCATCTTATCCCAACTCAGCCAAGACATTTTTCTTTTGCCCTTCTCAACACCCCACCAGTACTGTCGCATCAAGCGAGTCATTTCATCACAAATCGACGCTGGCAATCGAAATACGCTCATCACATAAGTGGGTATTGCCTGAGCTACAGACTTAATCAAAATCTCCTTACTCCCAGAAGACATGTATTGTTCACTCCAATCAACTAGAATTTTGCTTAACCTCTTTAGTATAGATTCAAATCTTCCCTTATGCATTCTCCCATCCGGGACCGGAAGACCTAGATACTTAGGGTCAAAAACCTCTGAGTTACTTCAAGAATATCCTTCACCTCATTCATGACTGTCGTTGAGCAATTGTCAGAGAAAAGGATGGAACACTTTGAGGGGTTTATAATTTGCCCCGTCGATGAAGCATAAGTGTTCAACAAACCTTTTACCACTGCCGCCTGCTGTCCCGAGGCTCGAAAAAATAGAAGTGAATCATCCGCAAATAAAAGATGAGAGATCCCTGGGGCCCTGCGACAAATCTTCACCGGCTCCAAACCTTCCTCTAGAATGGCCTTATTCACTAGAGCAGACAAGGCATCAGCAACAAAAAGAAGAGGAAGGGAGACAATGGATCACCTTGACGAAGACCCCGTGTCGGCGTAAATGATTCCAGTAACTTGCCATTGAATTTCACCGAGTAATTAACAGACTTAACACAAGCCATAATGCGAGCAACCCAAGTATGGGAGAAACCCCACTTAATTAAGGCTTTCTCCAAAAAATCCCAGTCAACACGATCGTAGGCTTTAGATAAATCCAATTTGTATGCACAAAAACCCGGAGCCCCTTCCTTCAAAGACTGAATGTAATGCACACATTCGAAAGCAATAATTGAGTTGTCAGATATGAGTCGACCCTGAATAAAGGCACTTTGATTTTCTGAAATAAGCTCCTGTAAAAATGGCCTCAATCTATTAACCATGCACTTCGAAACAACTTTATAGATAACATTGCAGAGGCTAATTGGCCTAAAATCCTTGAGGGTGATTGGATGTTGCACCTTTGGAATAAGAACAATTGCCGTATCATTGACCCCATCTGGCATAATTCCGGTCACAAAAAAAATCCAAAACTGCTTCCACAACCTTCTCCTTCAACACCAACCAATTATGTTGGAAAAAACGAGCTGGAAAACCATCTGGACCTGGTGCCTTCAGTGGACCAATTTGAAACAGCGCATCGGACACTTCTCTTTCAGTAAATGGGGCACAAAGCTTCACATTCATATCATCCGTTACCTTACTTGCTATACTATCCAGCATCACCTCTGGCTGTAATGTAGGATCCTTTGTATACACCTCTTTAAAATAGGATGCTGCCATACGCTCCATATCTGAAGGGACAGAACACCAGGAGCCGTCCTCCTTCCTCAGTCGCTGGATATGATTCCTTCTAGCACGCCAAATAGCACGCCGGTGAAGATACTTGGTATTCCTCTCCCCCTCCTTGAGCCAAGTTATACGCAAGCGCTGCAACCACAACATCTCTTCCCTGTATAAAAGCTCGTCTAGTTCATTCATCTTCTGCCGGATAGTCGAGCGATCAATACTACTCTGTTGCATAGCATCCAATTCAGCACGTAACTTCTCAATCTCCTTCAAAACGTTACCAAACTTTTGCTTACTCCAGACTTTAAGATTTTGCATTAATTCTATCAGTGAACCAGCAACTGAACCGAAGTCACCAGCAGGCAAGTTCACATTCCACGCTCTTTGAACAACCCCTGGGAGCGATGGGTCACGCTCCCACATGATCTCGTACCTGGGTGCAGCCTGGCTCCGCTGACTGCAGTCCAGAGCAAACTGCAGGAGGACCGGAATATGATCCGAACGCGGTGAAACAAGGTGTTGGACACGCGCCCGAGGAAACATGTCCCTCCATGCATCATCCGCACAAGCTCGGTCCAGTCTAACTCGAACATTACCATCAGCAATCTGGCCATTATTATATGTGAATGGGGCACCCGTGAAACCAAGTTCCCAAAGCTCGCATTCAGACAAAGCATCCCGGAAGGCCACCATCTGACTCTCCCCTCGCAAGGTCTTTGAAAAATGCTCATGTTGCCAAAGGGCTTCATTAAAGTCTCCACACACAAGCCACGGATCGTCAGAGATGCCTTTCAGACGAGTCAAATGAGACCACATCAAATGTCGGTTCTGCACCCTTGGTTCTCCGTACACAAACGTACATCTCCATTAGACACCAAGACTATTATCCAGGACCAACACATGAATGTATCATGCACATGAATCAAGAACAGTAACCTGCAGGCTTTCATCCCAAAAAAGAGCCAAACCCCCGCTTAATCCATCACTAGAAACACCACAAAAACCTTTCAAACCCAATCTCCACTTAAGATTCTCCACCTTAGCTGAAGCTTGTCTTGTCTCGCACAGGAAGACAAGCTTGGGGTCGTTAGCTTTTACGAGGGCCAACACCTCACGAACTGTCCGGCGGTTCCCCACCCCCCGGCAGTTCCAGAATAATGTATTCATTGCTCCCGGTGGTACTCCTCGAGGGAGCCCGCCGATTCAACATTGCCATCTTCACCACTCATGTCAGTTTTTGCACGCTTAATACTTGAACTGTTGGTAAGGAATTCATTTTGAGCTAGATCCTCCCCCTTACCATCAGTAATTGCTAGTACCCGAGAAGGAACAGTAACAACAAGCGTACCATTACCTCCCTCTACCTCCAAATTCGACCGCTTTCTTATATTTCTGTCGAGGTCCATGCTCTCTCCCAGAAGCTTCTTTGGGCTAGATGCCATATTAGCAACCTCTGGGTCAGCCACAACTTGATCCGATCCAAGCCCCTTGTCAGCCAGAATATCATGGGCATAAACCTTGGAAGAGCCAAGGCTAGCTGAAGCACCAACAGTACTACTACGTGGATTCTGCTCAAAAACTGCACCTGCATGTGTCCTGTTTGGTGGATCGGCGTACAACCACTCACCAAACTTCAAATCTTTTTCAGCATAAATACCAACCCCACACTCCTTATGACCATGTCCAACCAAACCACAGAACCTACAAAACTTTGCAAGTTTCTCATATCTCACCAAAAAAACTTGGCGTTCTTTCGATCTAACAATACTCACAAACTTGGTCAGCGGTTCCCGAACATCATGACGGACACGAACATGGATGTAATCACCGCGCGTATTGCCCGCCAGCCTCATCTCCAGGATCTTTCCCGACTTGTTCAACAACTTCTCAACAAGCTCCTTCTTACAATACCCATCCGGCAATTTGTGAATTTGCAGCCAGATTGGCATGTGGACAATGCTGATCTCTTCAGCTTTAGTGAAGCCGTCATACGGACTTAGAAGTACAGCCCAATTTCTAAACAGCCATGGACCTTGCTCTATCACACGCTCCCAATCACCGAGACACGCCGCCTGAACAACGAACAGGTTAGGGCCAACAGGTCGGAAGCGAATCTGTTGCGCAGGGTTCCACGCAGCACGCATGTCACGGTAGAAAGCCGACTGACTGAAGCTTTTTTCTGTATGAACCCTTGCCAATGCAAGCCATCGTACACTGTCCTTGATTGCAGGGTCATCATCATTGATCTCGACGTCGTCAAACTCTTCGTCGTTTAAATCCAGTTGGCCAAGTAAATCATCAATATTGGTTCTCTTGGTGCTCTGGCCGCCACCACAAGTTGCTGATTGAGAATCAGAGTGAGTCGCCATAGAACCAGAAAGCAAGGGAAGTCAAGCAGGAGACGCCCGACAGAAAAACCCTAGCCCCGGGAGGGAAGACATGGACAGGAACTCAGCGGAGGATAGGGAACCCTAGACGCCAGCATAGGGGAGACGCAAAGACTTTTGTGTCTGTATATCTGGAGGAAGACACGGACAGGAACTCAACGGCCACTGAATCGCCAGAGAGGATAGGGAACCCTAGCCGCCATCTATAGTCAAACTTATAGCCAATAAATATAATAGTTAAATATAAATAAGTACTGCTTCATTGATATATGGTTCATTTTTTCTCTGAAAAAGTGTCCAGGAGCACGTGCTATAACTGTGTGTTAGTTAGAGTAGTATAAGAGCAAGTATAATAAGGTGATGTAAGCAGACTGTAAGGATTTAAATATTGTATTATTGTTGAGGTGGAAGAGAGAAGAGGAGAGAGAGAAGGGAAGCGGGCTGCGGACTTACAACAGGATGTAGCACGAGCTCCCAGAAGCTTTGTGAGAGTAAAAGGTGGGCCATATGTTGACAAAATAGTAGTTTCTTATAGCCAACTATAACACGTGTTAGCTATTGCACTGGCTATAAATGACATGGCAACATGTTATAGCCAGCAGCTGGCTATATTATTAACCATGCTTAATAAGGTGACGTAAACGAACTGTAAGGATTTAAATATTGTATTATTGTTGAGTTGGAAGAGAGCGAAGAGAAATGGGCTGTAGACTTACAGCCGGTTGTAACATGACCTCTAAGAAGCTTTGTGACAATGAAAGGTGGGCCATATGTTGACAAAGTAGTGCTTTCTTATAGCCAACTATTATACGTGTTGGCTATTCCATTGGCTATAAATGACACGGCAACGTGTTATAGCCAACAACTGGCTATATTATTAACCATGCTCTTAGTAGCCCGCTTCTCCTCTCTCTTCTTTTCTCTCTCTTCCAACTCAGCATAAATATATTATTTCAAGTCTTACATCCTGCCTAATTCATCCTATTATACTTGCTCTGATAGGGAATCCTCGTGTCTCAGTCCTCGCCCAGCTAGCAGCATCTACTCCGACTCGAGCAACACGGCAGGGCTCTGAGGCGGGTCAAGTGGCGCGCAACTTGCGTCCGTCGTGGAGATACTTCGACGCCCCGCGGCCTTTCGAAGGTGAGACGTCTCGAGTCATCTGCGGTGCCCGTATCTTCCAGAGGAGTTGCTGGCCAGGGAAAGACAATGTACACCACTGCTCGTTCCAGATGCCGGATTGCTTCAGGCCATAAAGGTGTCATTCCTGATGCCTCTGAATCCTACTGTATGCCGGTTCCATCAATATTAGGATGAACTTGCATAATTATGAAATAGCGTCGACCAAAAATATTATGAGCCCTCTAGTGTAATGGGCACAAAATGGGGTCGGTGCTCTTTGCTAACTTGTATCATCTTCTCTCTGTAAGGCCTATCTATGTCACTTTAATATTTGTATCTACCTTTTGATTCTTTGCAATTCATTATTGTACTGTGTATAACTTTAATTGTGGCAATAATTTAGGTTTCATCAACTCTTATTAAGTTTAGGATTTGTTGATGACCCCGGCCAACTTTACTTGTAGGTAAATTGTTCAATCTTCTTTCCGCTTATAACTTGGATCGTTAAGAATTCTCAACACACGTGCTCATGCGAGCATCAATCTTGAATGCCGCACATACCTTTTGCGTGTGTCATCGACATGCTTCTTAGTACCAGATGACGGATTTAGTGGTACATTATTTTTAGGTATTAAGTAATACCAATAATTTTGACAAGACATGCAAAATAGGCAAGATAGACATGCAACAGTGGTACAAAGAAACAGTAGTATTAAACTAATTTCAATGCACAGTCGAGAGACTTGCCGTAACAAAATTGAACTAGGTATAGAGATACCGAGGATCGAATCTCGAGAAAGTAACATATCGTCGGAGAAAGGGAATTGCATACGAGATATACCGAATCCTTGATATCGTGGTTCAATCGATAAAGATCTTCGTGGAATATGAACGAATCAATATGGTCATCCAGGTCCCGCTATTGGTTATTGACCGGAGAGGATTCTTGGTCATGTCTACATGATTCTCGAACCCATAGGATCGCACGCTTAACATTCGGTAGCGCTAGGGTAGTAATGAGATATTAGTATGGTGAAGTCCGAAGGTTGTTTGGAGTCTCGGATGGGATCCGAAACATCATGAGGAGCTTCGGAATGGTCCAGAGGTAAAGATTCATATATGGAAAGTTGTTGTTGGGGTTCCAGAAATTTTTTGATTTTTTCGGTATTTTACTGGGAAGCTTCTAGAAGTTTCCATAGGATTCCTTAGGGGTCCAAAAGTCCACAAAGGGTTCCACCACTTTAGGTCAGCATGGGCTGTAGAGGGCGCCCTGGCCTTATTGGGCCAGGCGCACCGCCCTCTACTTGGCCCATGCGTCAAGGGATGGAAACCCTAGGGGTGGAGGCGCCTCCACCTGGCATGGAGGGCACTCAACCCCCTGGCCGCCGCCCCCTTGCCTTGGGAGGTAGATAGGGCTGAAGCACCCCTCCTCCACCCCTATATATACTGGGGGGATCCAGGCAACAACCAACCCTAAGCTTGGCGCAGCCCCGTCTCTCCCGTATACTCCTCCTCCTCGCACAGTTGCTTGGCGAAGCCCTGTTGCATTTTCGCTGCCACCACCACCACCACCACCACCTCGCCATTGGGCTGGTCCCGATACCATCTACGTCCTCTCCCTTGCTTGCTGGATCAAGAAGGATGGGACACCATCGAGCTAAAGTGTGCTAAACTCGGTGGTGCCATCCGTTCAACACTAGATCGGACTGAATCATGATTGGATCACGAAGAGTACGACTACATCAACCGTGTTACATACGCTAACGCTTTTTCTGTACAAGGATATGTAGACACACTCCCCTCTTGTTGTTATGCATCTTCTAGATTAGATCTTGGGTGTTTGTAGGAATTTTTTGATTTTCATACTTCGCTCCCCGTCAGGATCAGAGGCGGATGACTGCGGCTATGGCCAGGGTAACGGTTTATATACCAATGGTGGACGGCAGAGGGACAGACATGTGGCACCGGAGGAGACGCCTCGCCAACCGCATGCCATAAATGTGGGTGCCACACGGGCGGACGTGCGATCGTCGTGTCGTTTGAACATGCAGCAGGCGCTTGCACTGGGGAGTGGCGCGGGCGGCGCTCTCTTGCCCGGCATGCCGTTTCAATGTCGGCGCCAGTGAGCGGTCGCGTCCGCTTTGGTCGGGCATGAATGCGGGCGCTGTCGCTCGGGAGTGGCACCGGGAGGGAACACGCGCAGACGAGGGAGGAGGGATTTTGCTGGGTCAGGATGGTCAGAAGCGGGTATGGGAGTTGTCCAGACTCACGCAAAGCCCCCCATGTTTGTCTTCGGTTTGCGAGAGATAGTATGTTCGGACAGCACCATAGACCGATAGAGAACCGCGTTCATGCTTTTCACGGTCCGAACATGCGGAAGCTTTACGGGTCAGCGTTGGAGATGCCCTTATCCATTGCATGCGTATGTACTCAGCCTTGTGCAGTTGCCAATACGCTAGAAAGCCTCGTTACGCTTCATCTCACCATTAGCTCATCTAAGAGCATTTATAGTCATACTTGGCAAATTCAAACGTCCGCGGACGCAACCGAACGCGCGTCCACGAGCAGTGATCGTTCACGCCTCAAATTTGCTAATCTGCATCTAAGTTTTGTTTTATATTTCAACCCTTAAATCCATATAAAGCATAAAAATGGTGATGCCAATATTGGTTATCCATAGCTGGTTCAGCCTCGTGCGGTTTACAATACGTAGAAAGCTTCAACACACTTCCTTTTTTGATATATTTTTGAATTAGAGCGTCTCCTCATAGATTAGCTAATCTAATCATGTTCATGCCTGTTTTCCCCTTTTTTTTGCCCTAAAGACTAGAGTACCCAAAAATTATTGTGCTATCCACCTTGACAGCTTGTTCCTATTCTGAACTCGTCATCATTTAGTTATCCAAATACCACAACCGTGGGGAGGAACACATTATGAGATAGCTGGAGGGTGCTTTCATTAAAGGCCAAGATAATCATCCTCAACCATCATCGCAAAGCATAATCTAGTCCATATAAGTACTCCCTCCGTCTCATAATATAAGATGTTTTTTGGCACTATACTAATGTTAAAATACGTCTTACATTATGAGACGGAGGGAGTAGGATCTAACAATAAACCAATGCTAATTTGAATTATAAGTGGGGACATGGCAATTGGCTTGCATGCGGCCTTGTGGAAGGGAGCACTGGTTAATCAAACCAACAAGAGATTCGGCGGGATCCGAGGGCAACGACGCGGGCCACGACAGGGCGGGCGATGCTTCAAGATGCGTGAAGCCGGCCGAAGCGGGTGGGGCTCCTGCAGTCGTGCAGTTGCCAATACGCTAGGAAGCCTAGTCACGCTTCATCTCACCATTTAGCTCATTTAAGAAATAAGGGGTTAATGGGGAGATTTTTTATTCATTCCCCTAGAGTCGCTCTAGGGTTTCCACCTATCCCCTAGCAGCGGTCGCTAGGGTTCCCATCTATCCCACCGAAAATCCACAAAATCTCACGTGAGACATCCCCCGCGGAGTGTTCCTTGCGTGATCCACCAACGTTGAGAGAGAGGCGACGATTTTGCATGGCGGTACCGGAGCAAACTCCGGTGACGGGTGCCGCCGCGGGAGTCGAGGACGGAATGTTTAAACATGAAGAGATTAGGGCTAACCTAGAGGACACATTCCAGGGGTTGAATCTCCATGGCGAAGAAGAGAAGGAATTGGATCTGTCTGGAGAGATCGAGGGGCTGATCGAAGAGACAAGATGGGTTGCAGTCTTTAGGGTTCATACCCAAAAACCCTTTAGTCATGTATCCCTGTTTAAATCTTTGAGGAACGCGTGGCGGCAGTGCAGGGTGTGACCTTCAAGCCAATGGGCGAAAACATATTCCTGGCGCAACTGATGTGTCTTGGTGATTGGAACAGAGTGATCAATGGAGGCCCCTGGCTCTTCCGCAAGGCGGCAGTAGTCATTGAGGAATATGATGGAATTACGAATGTGAATGACTACAAATTGGATCGTATCCCCGCGTGGGTACGTATTGTTGGAGTCCCGGATGGTCCTATGAAAAATAAAGCAATTGCGGAGAAGATAGCGAGGAAGGTCAGTATCCCTCCAATAAAGGTTATTGTGAATGAAGGACGAATTAATCCGACTAAATATTTGAGAGCTAGGGTGTTTCTTCCCCTAGATGTTCCACTAGTTCGGTTTGTCCATCTGACATTGAAATAGAGCAAGAGGTATCCGGTGGAATATGAAAAACTCCCGGATTTCTGTGATTTCTGTGGTATGATTGGACATTTAGTAACAGAATGTGGGGATGGAACTCATGGAGCAGAGGACTGTGAATGGGGCAACTGGATGATGGTTAAGTTTGATTATCCGTCACACAGACCTGGGTATGGTCGAGGTGGTGGTCGTGGCTCAGGCCGTGGAGGAGAGATGTGGAATAGAGGGAGGGGTTTTGGTGATGACAGGAACACGGCACCAAGAGGTGCAAGGAGGGGTAATGATGGAGATCTAAACCCACAGGAATCTGTGAGCATGGACACGGAAAGAGGGGACGGTCTTCAAGGGAAATATGTTGTGCCGTTCACTAGAAAGCGTCTCATTAGTCAGGATGGGACTGTTAATACAGCAGCCAACTCCTCTATGGCACCGCCACTCGGTTTTGTGTCTGATCAAGTCATATTGATCGAACACACAGGTGGAGGACAGATTGATAAAACCCACATGAGTACCCCTCAAAAGATACATGATAACAAAATGTTGAAGGCCAATATGTCAGAGTCGACAGAAGAATCAGCGGCGTCCTCCTCCAGGGAGGGTCGCCGAGCGCAATGAAAATTATAAGTTGGAACTGTCGGGGTTTGCTTGGGGCCCCGACAGTGAGATCGCTTCTGGACATCCAGAGGCGGAATAACCCAGATGCATTTTTTCTGTCTGAAACGCATTTGGACGATACTAAGGCAGATGAGATAATGAGGAAACCGATGATGGATCATAGGATTGTGGTCCCCTGTCATGATGGTAGAAGCGGAGGTTTACTATTAGTCTCGAAGGAGGTGCGGATCTACTCCCGGACTAATACTGTCGGCGTTCTGGGAACGGGGGTACCCAGACTTGCCTGCCTGCGGCCTGCGGTGTGGCTTAGGGAGTGGCCCAGTACAACCCATCTTCATCAACACATGCTCAAGACCCTCGCGAGGGGCCGAGCCTCGCGAGGTGGACGACATGAGGCTTCCTCGGGCAGAGCCACGTCAGGCTGGCTCGCGAGGAAGCGAAGAGATCAAGGCGGGGTACCTCACGAGGTGCCCATGACGCAAGCCATGACGACCAAGGCCAAGCGGGCGCCAGGCGGGCGCCGGCCTGCACTTGCCCAGGGCGACCTCAACCCTGTGCCCCACGCAGCCCGCGGTCCGTAGGGCACTGCAGGCCGCGGGCGACGCGGCTAGGCGGCACCAGCTCTCACGCCGCGGCAGGTGCGGTCGGCAGCAAGGGCCTCAAGCCACGCCGCGGCCACGGCGCCGTACACCCGACGGGAGCAGGCAAACTCAAGGGCCGCGCTCACGGTAGCCCGAGAGCTACTGCGATGCAGACTATTGGAGGGCGGCCGCGACGTGCTACTGGAGCGGGTGGCGGAGCTCCTGGGCTCCGCCGCCTCGGGGGCTCACCCCTTTGGCGCCCATCCACCGCCTCAGGCCCAAGGCGGACCGCACGGAGGCCCCACGCGCGCCCGCACAGCTCCGAGCGGATTCCAGGGCCACTCCAACGCCAACCTGGCCGTCGGCGCCTGGCTGCCGGTAGTGCCGCCTCCGCCTCCGACCAGCGAAGGGGGATCCACTACGGCCCACGGTCCGGGTGGGCCGCCACGCTGCCACCCCCAGGTGGGCACCTCGAGTGGACTGTGTGGCACACGGGGCACTACAGCGAGGCATTCGGGGCGGCGGCCCCGGAAGCGTATGTGCCCCACATGGTGGATCAAGGACACGCGTAGGAGGAAGACCATGGCTCGTTCCTTTGTCCAGGCTGGGGGGAAGAGACACCTGAAGCTGAGCTCTTTCAGGAGCCTAGGGAAGGCCTCGTCAACCGTGCTGGAGGCAACGACTATCGGGTACCACTAATTCCTCAGGAACAGGCATACGCTAACCAAGGATCACAGGAGGTACAGGTCATCGCGGCGGATGGCCGCCCCAATCCAGCAGCTTCCTACCCCTCAGGAGGAGGGCACCGGGGGCTGCAGGAGGGGGGCCGAGATCCGGCCTCACCCACACACCGCTCAGAGCAAGGCGTCCTCAGGAGGTAGGCCCTCTGCCGGGGAGGTGCCTCAGGGCTTACCCCCGGCAGAGGACCCGTGGTCGTCGGGGGTGAAGGAAATATGCCCTAGAGGCAATAATAAAGTTATTATTTATTTCCTTATTTCATGATAAATGTTTATTATTCATGCTAGAATTGTATTAACCGGAAACATAATACATGTGTGAATACATAGACAAACAGAGTGTCACTAGTATGCCTCTACTTGACTAGCCTGTTAATCAAAGATGGTTATGTTTCCTAACCATGGACAAAGAGTTGTTATTTGATTAACGGGATCACATCATTAGTTGAATGATCTGATTGACATGACCTTCGTTAGCTTAGCACCCGATCGTTTAGTATGTTGCTATTGCTTTCTTCATGACTTATACATGTCCCTGTGACTATGAGATTATGCAACTCCCGTTTACCAGAGGAACACTTTGTGTGCTACCAAATGTCACAACGTAACTGGGTGATTATAAAGGTGCTCTACAGGTGTCTCCAAAGGTACATGTTGGGTTGGCGTATTTCGAGATTAGGTTTTGTCACTCCGATTGTCAGAGAGGTATCTCTGGGACCTCTCGGTAATACACATCACCTAATGAGTTAGTTATGAGATGATGTATTACGGAACGAGTAAAGAGACTTGTCGGTAACGAGATTGAACTAGGTATTGTATACCGACGATCGAATCTCGGGCAAGTAACATACCGATGACAAAGGGAACAACGTATGTTGTTATGCGGTTTGACCGATAAAGATCTTCGTAGAATATGTAGGAGCCAATATGAACATCCAGGTTCCACTATTGGTTATTGACCGGAAACAGTTCTAGGTCATGTCTACATAGTTCTCGAACCCGTAGGGTCCGCACGCTTAAGGTTTCGATGACAGTTATATTACGAGTTTATGAGTTTTGATGTACCGAAGGAGTTCGGAGTCCCGGATGAGATCGGGGACATGACGAGGAGTCTCGAAATGGTCGAGACGTAAACATCGATATATTGGACGACTATATTCGGAGTTCGGAAAGGTTCCGAGTGATTCGGGTATTTTTCGGAGTACCGGAGAGTTACGGGAATTCGTCGGGAGAAGTATTGGGCCTTATTGGGCCATACGGGAAAGAGAGAGGGGCTGCCTAGGGCAGGCCGCGCTCCCCCCCAAGGCCTAGTCCGAATTGGACTAGGGGGAGGGGCCGCACCCCCTCCTTCCTTCCCTTCTCTCTTCCCCTTCCTTGTCTCCTACTCCTACTACTTGGAAGGACACCTAGTTGGACTAGGAAAGGGGGAATCCTACTCCCGGTGGGAGTAGGACTCCCCTAGGGCGCGCCATAGAGAGGGCCGGCCCTCCCCTCCTCCACTCCTTTATATACGGGGGCAGGGGGCACCCCATGGACACACAAGTTGATCTATGGATCGTTCCTTAGCCGTGTGCGGTGCCCCCCTCTACCATATTCCATCTCGGTCATATCGTCGCGAAGTTTAGGCGAAGCCCTGCGCCGATAGAACATCATCATCGTCTCCACGCCATCGTGCTAACAGAACTCATCCCCGACGCTTAGCTGGATTGGAGCCCGGGGAACGTCATCGAGCTGAACGTGTGCTGAACACGGAGGTGCCGTACGTTCGGTGCTTGGATCGGTCGATTCGTGAAGACGTACGACTACATCAACCGCGTTGTCATAACGCTTCCGCTTAACGGTCTACGAGGGTACGTAGACAACACTCTCCCCTCTCGTTGCTATGCCATCATCATGATCTTGCGTGTGCGTAGGAATTTTTTTGGAATTACTACGTTCCCCAACAGTGGCATCCGAGCCTAGGTTTTATGCGTTGATGTTATATGCACGAGTAGAACACAAGTGAGTTGTGGGCGATACAAGTCATACTGCTTACCAGCATGTCATACTTTGGTTCGGCGGTATTGTTGGATGAAGCGGCCCGGACCGACATTACGCGTACGCTTACGCGAGACTGGTTTTACCGCCGTGCTTTGCACACAGGTGATTAGCTGGTGTCTGTTTCTCCAACTTTAGTTGAACCGAGTGTGGCTACGCCCGGTCCTTGCGAAGGTTAAAACAGCACTAACTTGACGAACTATCGTTGTGGTTTTTGATGCGTAGGTAAGAACGGTTCTTGCTCAGCCCGTAGCAGCCACGTAAAACTTGCAACAACAAAGTAGAGGACGTCTAACTTGTTTTTGCAGGACATGTTGTGATGTGATATGGTCAAGACATGATGCTATATTTTATTGTATGAGATGATCATGTTTTGTAACCGAAGTTATCGGCAACTGGCAGGAGCCATATGGTTGTCGCTTTATTGTATGAAATGCAAACGCCCTGTAATTGCTTTACTTTATCAGTAAGCGGTAGCGATAGTCGTAGAAGAAATAGATGGAATAATGACAACGATGCTATGATGGAGATCAAGGTGTCGCGCCGGTGACGATGGTGATCACGACGGTGCTTCGGAGATGGAGATCACAAGCACAAGATGATGATGGCCATATCATATCACTTATATTGATTGCATGTGATGTCTATCCTTTATGCATTTTATCTTGCTTTGATTGACGGTAGCATTTTAAGATGATCTCTCACTAAAAATTATCAAGAAGTGTTCTCCCTGAGTATGCACCGTTGCCAAAGTTCGTCGTGCCCAGACACCACATGATGATCGGGTGTGATAAGCTCTACGTCCATCTACAACGGGTGCAAGCCAGTTTTGCACACGCGGAATACTCAGGTTAAACTTGACGAGCCTAGCGTATGCAGATATGGCCTCGGAACACGGAGACCGAAAGGTTGAGCGTGAATCATATAGTAGATATGATCAACATAATGATGTTCACAATTGAAAGCTACTCCATTTCACGTGATGATCGGTTATGGTTTAGTTGATTTGGATCACGTGATCACTTAGAGGATTAGAGGGATGTCTTTCTAAGTGGGAGTTCTTAAGTAATATGATTAATTGAACTTAAATTTATCATGAACTTAGTCCTGGTAGTATTTTGCAAATTATGTTGTAGATTAATAGCTTGCGTTGTTGCTTTCATATGTTTATTTTGATATGTTCCTAGAGAAAATTGTGTTGAAAAATGTTAATAGCAATGATGCGGATTTGATCCGTGATCTGAGGTTTATCCTCATTGCTGCGCAGAAGAATTATGTCCTTGATGCACCGCTAGGTGACAAACCTATTGCAGGAGCAGATGCAGACGTTATGAACGTTTGGCTAGCTCAATATGATGACTACTAGATAGTTTAGTGCACCATGCTTAATGGCTTAGAATCGGGACTTCAAAGACGTTTTGAACGTCATGGACCATATGAGATGTTCCAGGAGTTGAAGTTAATATTTCAACCAAATACCTGAGTTGAGAGATATGAAGTCTCCAACAAGTTCTATAGCTAAAAGATGGAGGAGAATCGCTCAACTAGTGAGCATGTGCTCAGATTGTCTGGGTACTACAATCGCTTGAATCAAGTGGGAGTTAATCTTCCAGATAAGATAGTGATTGACAGAATTCTCTAGTCACAATCACCAAGTTAATAGAACTTCGTGATGAACTAGAGTATGCTAGGGATGACGAAAATGATTCTCGAGCTCTTCGTGATGTTGAAATCAACGAAGGTAGAAATCAAGAAAGAGCATCAAGTGTTGATGATTGACAAGACCACTAGTTTCAAGAAAAGGGCAAAGGGAAGAAGTGGAACTTCAAGAAGAACGGCAAGCAAGTTGCTGCTCAAGTGAAGAAGCCCAAGTCTGGTCCTAAGCTTGAGACTAAGTGCTTCTACTGCAAAGGGACTAGTCACTGGAAGTGGAACTGCCCCAAGTATTTGGCGGATAAGAAGGATGGCAAAAGTGAACAAAGGTATATTGGATATACATGTTATTGATGTGTACTTTACTAGTGTTTATAGCAACCCCTCGGCATTTTGATACTGGTTCAGTTGCTAAGAGTAGTAACTCGAAACGGGAGTTGCAGAAACTAGTTAAGGGCGAAGTGACGATGTGTGTTGAAAGTAGTTTCAAGATTGATATGATCATCATCGCACACTCCCTATACTTTCGGGATTAGTGTTGAACCTAAATAAATGTTATTTGGTGTTTGCATTGAGCATGAATATGATTTGATCGTGTTTATTGCAATACGGTTATTCATTTAAGTAAGAGAATAAACTGTTGTTCTGATTACATGAACAAAACCTTATATGGTTACACACCCAATGAAAATGGTTCATTGGATCTCGATCGTAGTGATACACATATTTATAATATTGAAACCAAAAGATGCAAAGTTAATAATGATAGTGCAACTTATTTGTGGCACTGCCGTTTAGGTCATATTGGTGTAAAGCGCATGAAGAAACTCCATGCTAATGGGATTTTGGAATCACTTGATTATGAATCACTTGATGCTTGCGAACCATGCCTCATGGGCAAGATGACTAAGACTCTGTTCTTCGGAACAGTGGAGCAAGCAGCTGACTTATTGGAAATTATACATACTGATGTATGCGATCCGATGAGTGTTAAGGCTCGCGGCGGGTATCGTTATTTTCTGACCTTCACAGATGATTTGAGCAGATATGGGTATATCTACTTGATGAAACATAAGTCTGAAACATTTGAAAAGTTCAAAGAATTTCAGAGTGAAGTGGAAAATCATCGTGACAAGAAAAAGGTTTCTACGATCTGATCGCGGAGACAAATATTTGAGTTACGAGTTTGGTCTTCAATTAAAACAATGTGAAATAGTTTCACAAATTCATGCCACCTGGAACACCACAACATAATGGTGTGTCCGAACGTCATAACCGTACTTTATTGGATATAGTACAATCTATGATGTTTCTTACCGATTTACCAATATCATTTTGGGATCATGCATTAGAGACAGTTGCATTCACGTTCAATAGGGCTCCATCTAAATCCGTTGAGACGACACCATATGAACTGTGGTTTAGCAAGAAACCCAAGTTGTCGTTTCTTAAAGTTTGGGGCTGCGATGCTTATGTGAAAAAGTTTCATCTTGATAAGCTCAAACCCAAATTGGAGAAGCGCGTCTTCATAGAATACCCAAAGGAAACTGTTGGGTACACCTTCTATCACAGATCTGAAGGCAAGATATTCGTTGCTAAGAATGGATCCTTTCTAAAGAAGGAGTTTCTCTCGAAAGAAGTGAGTGGGGGGAAAGTAGAACTTGATGAGGTAACTGTACCTACTCCCGAATTGGAAAGTAGTTCATCACAGAAATCTGTTCCTGTGAATCCTACACCAATTAGTGAGGAAGCTAATGATGATGATCATGTAACTTCAGATCAAGTTACTACAGAACTTCGTAGATCAACCAGAGTGAGATCCACACCAGAGTGGTACGGTAATCTTGTTCTGGAAGTTATGTTACTAGATCATGACGAACCTGCGAACTATGAAGAAGCGATGGTGAGCCCAGATTCCACAAAATGGCATGAGGCCATGAGATCTGAGATAAGATCCATGTATGAAAACAAAGTATGGACTTTGGTTGACTTGCCCGATGATCGGCAAGCAATTGAGAATAAATGGATTTTCAAGAGGAAGACGGACGCTGATAGTAGTGTTACTATCTACAAAGCTAGAATTGTCGCAAAAGGTTTTCGACAAGTTCAAGGTGTTGATTACGATGAGAGTTTCTCACTTGTATCTATGCTTAAGTCTGTCCGAATCATGTTAGCAATTGCCGCATTTTATGAAATCTGGAAAATGGATAAACAAAACTGCATTCCTTAATGGATTTATTAAAGAAGAGTTGTATATGATGCAACCAGAAGGTTTTGTCAATCATAAAGGTGCTAACAAAATATGCAAGCTCCAGCGATCCATCTATGGACTGGTGCAAGCATCTCGGAGTTGGAATATACACTTTGATAAGTTGATCAAAGCATATAGTTTTATACAGACTTGCGGTGAAGCCTGTATTTACAAGAAAGTGAGTGGGAGCACTACATCATTTCTGATAAGTATATGTGAATAACATATTGTTGATCGGAAATAATGTAGAATTATTCTGCAAAGCATAAAGGAGTGTTTGAAAGGAGTTTTTCAAAGAAAAACCTCGATGAAGCTGCTTACATATTGAGCATCAAGATCTATAGAGATAGATCAAGACGCTTGATAAGTTTTTTTTCAATGAGTACATACCTTGACAAGATTTTGAAGTAGTTCAAAATGGAACAGTGAAAGAAAGAGTTCTTGCTTGTGTTACAAGGTGTGAAATTGAGTAAGACTCAAAACCCGACCACGGCAGAAGATAGAAAGAGAATGAATTCCCTATCCCTTGGCCATAGGTTCTATAAAGTATGCCATGTTGTGTACCAGATCTATTGTATACCCTACACTGATTTTGGCAAGGGAGTACAATAGTGATCTAGGAGTAGATCACTGGACAGCGGTCAAAATTATCCTTAGTGGAATAAGGATATGTTTCTCGATTATGGAGGTGACAAAAGGTTCGTCGTAAAGGGTTACGTTGATGCAAGTTTTGACACTGATCTAGATGACTCTAAGTCTCAATCTGGATACATATTGAAAGTGGGAGCAATTAGCTAGAGTAGCTCCGTGCAGAGCATTGTTGTCATAGAAATTTGCAAAATACATACGGATCTGAATGTGGCAGACCCGCTGACTAAACTTCTCTCACAAGTAAAACATGATCACACCTTAGTACTCTTTGGGTGTTAATCACATAGCGATGTGAACTAGATTACTGAATCTAGTAAACCCTTTGGGTGTTAGTCACATGGCGATGTGAACTATGCGTGTTAATCACATAATGATGTGGACTATTGATGTTAATCACATGGCGATGTGATCTAGATTATTGACTCTAGTGGAAGTGTGAGACTGAAGGAAATATGCCATAAGGCAATAATAAAGTTATTATTTATTTCCTTATTTCATGATAAATGTTTATTATTCATGCTAGAATTGTATTAACCGGAAACATAATACATGTGTGAATACATAGACAAACAGAGTGTCACTAGTATGCCTCTACTTGACTAGCCTATTAACCAAAGATGGTTATGTTTCCTAACCATTGACAAAGAGTTGTTATTTGATTAATGGGATCACATCATTAGTTTAATGATCTGATTGACATGACCCATTCCGTTAGCTTAGCACCCGATCGTTTAGTATGTTGCTATTGCTTTCTTCATGACTTATACATGTTCCTGTGACTATGAGATTATGCAACTCCCGTTTACCAGAGGAACACTTTGTGTGCTACCAAACGTCACAACGTAACTGGGTGATTATAAAGGTGCTCTACAGGTGTCTTCAAAGGTACATGTTGGGTTGGCGTATTTCGATATTAGGTTTTGTCACTCCGATTGTCGGAGAGGTATCTCTAGGCCCTCTCGGTAATACACATCACCTAAGCCTTGCAAGCATTGTAACTAATGAGTTAGTTATGAGATGTTGTATTACGGAACGAGTAAAGAGACTTGCCGGTAACGAGATTGAACTAGGTATTGGATACCGACGATCGAATCTCGGGCAAGTAACATACCGATGACAAAGGGAACAACGTATGTTGTTATGCGGTTTGACCGATAAAGATCTTCGTAGAATATGTAGGAGCCAATATGAACATCCAAGTTCCACTATTGGTTATTGACCGGAAACAGTTCTAGGTCATGTCTACATAGTTCTCGAACCCGTAGGGTCCGCACGCTTAAGGTTTCGATGACAGTTATATTACGAGTTTATGAGTTTTGATGTACCGAAGGAGTTTGGAGTCCCGGATGAGATCGGGTACATGATGAGGAGTCTCGAAATGGTCGAGACATAAAGATCGATATATTGGACGACTATATTCAGAGTTCGGAAAGGTTCCGAGTGATTCGGGTATTTTTTGGAGTACCGGAGAGTTAGGGAATTCGCAGGGAGAAGTATTGGGCCTTATTGGGCCATACGGGAAAGAGAGAGGGGCTGCCTAGGGCAGCCCGCGTGCCCCCCCAAGGCCTAGTCCGAATTGGACTAGGGGGAGGGGCCGCACCCCCTCCTTACTTCCCTTCTCTCTTCCCCTTCCTTGTCTCGTACTCCTACTACTTGGAAGGACACCTAGTTGGACTAGGAAAGGGGGAATCCTACTCCCGGTGGGAGTAGGACTCCCCTAGGGCGCGCCATAGAGAGGGCCGGCCCTCCCCTCCTCCACTCCTTTATATACGGGGGCAGGGGGCACCCCATGGACACACAAGTTGATCTACGGATCGTTCCTTAGCCGTGTGCGGTGCCCCCCTCCACCATATTCCATCTCGGTCATATCGTCGCGGAGTTTAGGGGAAGCCCTGCGCCGGTAGAACATCATCATCGTCACCAGGCCGTCGTGCTGACGGAACTCATCCCCGACGCTTAGCTAGATTGGAGCCCGGGGAACGTCATCGAGCTGAACGTGTGCTGAACACGGAGGTGCCGTACGTTTGGTGCTTGGATCGGTCGATTCGTGAAGACGTACGACTACATCAACCGCGTTGTCATAACGCTTCCGCTTAACGGTCTACGAGGGTACGTAGACAGCACTCTCCCCTCTCGTTGCTATGCCATCACCATGATCTTGCGTGTGCATAGGATTTTTTTTGAAATTTCTACGTGCCCCAACAGGGGGAACTGCTGGCGACCGCTCTATCCCATCGGTGGCGTCCTCGGTCTCCGGCCGTCATCGATGGCAATAGAGTGTGGCGCAAGGCGGGGCCCTCGTCCGGCGATATGAAGCAAGGCCGGTACCTATGAAAAAGGCCCAGTACCTGTGAAGCTCGCCGCCCCGTGACACTCTCACGTAATAATGAGTGGGGCTGTACATGCCCCGGAGTCTCCGGAGAGCCGCCCTCAGGCCTGGGGGGCTTCCGTCCACGCCCAGTGGCCGCACTTAGCTCCGCGCTGGTGAGAAGACATCGAAGACTAGACTAGGTGCCGGACGCGGCC
This sequence comes from Triticum aestivum, assembly GCF_018294505.1. Classification (NCBI taxonomy): domain Eukaryota; kingdom Viridiplantae; phylum Streptophyta; class Magnoliopsida; order Poales; family Poaceae; genus Triticum; species Triticum aestivum. The sequence continues at coordinate 160,267,762 of NC_057810.1, forward strand.
TTTCTGCTTTTTTGCCTTTCCTTTGGTTGTCGTTTTTCCCCTGTTTGGATTTAAGTTGGATTTGAGCCTGAGCCTTGCGTGTGTTCGGGGAAGGGGTGTTTAGTCTCGTTCGAGCAATCTCTCGCGTTCTGGTTACCGCTTTGCGTCCATCTAGCGTCAGCTGCCTCCCCTCGTGAGCCCCTCGTGAGTCGGGCTAGGCCCAGCATGCGCGCAACCTAGACTTCCATCGCCACGCCCTCTCAGGAGGTTCTCATTACAGGTTCAATAGGATCGTTCAGGGGGCACTCAGGACACCACGGCCCTCCGCAGGCTAGCTCGGGGCCCACGCGGGTCAAAAGTAAACAAGCCAGTCGACTCGTCACAAGGCCAGCCGCTTGGCGCAGGCATACGGGTGATATCATGTCTACAAATACGCTAACTGCAAGTTTTTACACGAGGGGCTCCCCCTCCCAAAATGCTCTTACAACCCTCAAGGCCAAGCCTGAACTCTCTCTAGGCAGGGTAAAAAGCAGGAACAGCGCACGGTCAAACGGATAAATCCCCCAATGCATCCTCAGGGGCACCTCCGGAGTCGCCACTGGCATCGCTGGCCTCGCCGTCACTTCTACGCCGCCGTCATCAGCACCTGGGCCATTCACCATTCCGCCCTCATTGGTAGCTACGACCACACCGTTGTTATCGGCGGTGAAGGCCCTAACAAGGGCGTCCATGTTGTCTTCCACCCAATGCGCCAGATCGCCCCGGATTGCCAAGGGTACCGGTGCGATGGCGGCGTCGAAGTCAAAATGGGGGTCCATGTTCTGGAGATGACTGAAGACGCGAGAAAAACCACGCCCAAGCAGGGCACGGCTCCTCTCCTCGACCAACCTATCGGCTCTTCCCGACTGAGTCTCCAGCTGCGTCACCACGTCGGTGAAGAACTGAAGGTTACCAGCATAGTTAACCACATGAGGCTCCCCTACGGCTGCCTCGCAGATGTTGCCCAAGGCCGTGTTAGCTCTTTCCCGAAGCGCGCGGAGCATGGGGCCATGCATGTGCTCCAAAGTCTACCGCTGGCGTATCTCGTCCTCGCTCCACCGCGTGACGGCCTCAGCCACGTCCACCCTTTGACGGAGAAGAAGCACCTCGGCGCGGGAGGAAGCCAGCTCCGCCTGTGCCGCGCCAAGGGCGGCCCCAGTAGCGTCCGCACGCCGCGTCACTTCATCCAGCTTGGCCTTTAGGGTGGCGGTCCTGCCCTCTGCTTCGACCTTGATCAACTCCAACCTCTCCTCGAACTCGCGCTCGAGGTTCAAGCTCGCCGTCGCCACCCGGCGATCAACCTCTTCTGAGGCTCGGGCTTCCCTCGCAGCGATGTTGTCCTCCGCCTGTGCCACCAAGCGCTCCCTCATCTCCAATCGCTCGAGGTCCAGGGTGCGCTCGATGGCCTCCAGCGTCAGTGCCTCCTCACGCCTCTGAAGCTCCGCCCGGTCGACTGAGCCTCCCTTCATCGATGCAAGGGTCGTCTCACGCAACTCCACCTGCTGCTCCAGGGAGCTACTCCAGGCCCGGAGCTCCCACGCCCGCTCTTCTGCTGTCCTGCACCGCTGGTCAGCCTCCTGAGCCTCCTCGATGGCCCGGGAGCAGGCCTCCCGAGAAGCCGCCAGCGACACCTCGGCTTTCTCATTGTCGACGTCACGCTGGTGGCGCGTGAGGGCAACGATCACCTTCAGCTTGCGCCTCTCCTCAGCTAGGCGCAGGCCCTCGGCCTCAAGGCGCGCGTCCTCGTCAGCAAGCTCTACACCGAGCTGGCTCACAGCGTCAGCCACCATCCGGAGAAACCCTTGGCGAAGGGCGCGGCGCTCCCGAGCGCGCTCGAGCACGTCTTCTGTGTCATCCTCCGCACCAGCGTGCGGAGGGCCACGAACCAATACTCCCCCTATGGGTAGGGAGCTAGGGGCTGGCGCCCTCGCGATGGCCGGGCACGCCTCGCCAGAAGCCTGGCCCAGAGCCGGTTCGTCCTCCAAGGAAGAACGTGAGACCGACCTCAGCCAGTCACCGTCCACGACCAATAGAAGAGCCCAGGGCAGACTGGCTATACCCCGGGAGGGCTCGCGAAGGATGGTCGCAAGGCGCGCAGAATCTTGATGCATCACAAGATGGCTCACCTCTCCAACCGGCCCCACCACATGGGCAGTGCTTGAGCTCGGGGCGCTTGGGGATGGTGGAGAGGGCGAGGCCTGGAGGGATGGCTCCTCAGCCATCTCCATGAACTCGGCAGGAAGGGCCCTGCAGGGCAATGATCAGCTGAAGCAGCAGGAGAGTAAGGGACTAAGAAAGGGGAAGGCTTACTCATCAGTGGCGAAGTACTTCCTGCGCTTCAATAGGCAGCAAGGGTAATCATCGCCAAAGGCCTCCCTTCTCTTTCGGAGAGCCTCGAAGTCCACGCGGAAGCGCCCCAGGAGCTCGGCGCAAGGGTCATCTTGCGACGAGGAAGAAGCGCCAATGTGACCGGCGTCGGGGGCATCGCCCTGGCGCGCGCCACCAGACGCCGCACCACGAAGGGTGGCCTGGGCCTCAGGAGCCTCTGCCGCGGGAGCTGCAGGCCGCGGCTTAACACCTTCAGCCGCCGCAGGGCAGGCCTCAGGAGCTGCCGCCTCAGGAGTTCCACATGGCGCCATCGTCCCGACGGTGGCCCCCTCAGCCTCCGGCGGCCCTTGCCTCCCAGCTCCACCATTCGAGGAAGGACCGTCACGGGCAACTGGAAGGACAACCACCACAACTGGATTCTCACGAGGTCCCATGAGGCCTGTGGGGTGCAACCCCCCTTCGTCGAAGATGGGCATCTGCTTCACAAAATCAGCCCTGTTTGAGCAAAGGTACAATAGGGCGCCCCCTTTCCGAAGGCTGCCAGGAGAAGGGTCCCCAGTCAGAATCATGAGAACCTTCCTCAGCACTTCAGGCATCAGATCTTCCTCCTGGAGCCTCATGCGGTCTTCACGCCCCCCGAAGTCCCACATCCGACGGGAATGGCGCTGGAAAGGGGTAATGCAGCACAGGAGGAACTCCTTCACCACCTTGGGTGCCGTCACACCGAGCGCCCTCAAGTTTGCAAAGCGATGCCAAACGAAGAGGAGCCAGGGGCTCGTGAGCGTCTCCTGGCCCAAGCCTGAATTTGGGATAGCGGGCAAGGTTGGCTTCGAGAGCAGGGGGCTGGGTACTCCGACATCTACGTACAGCCACCGCTCTCAGAACCCAGTCGTAGGAGGAGGAAGGCTGAAATCAATTCCCGAAGCCGTTGTTTCTGGTACGGCGAGGAAGCTCATGCACCCCGAGCATTGGATGGGGTGGCTGAGGCGCAAAGAGAAGAAGTGGCCCAGCAAGGCAACTGAAGGAGGAATGCCCATCATCGCCTCGCATACAAAAGCGAAAACGGCAAGAAGAGTAATGGATTCAGGACCCAAATGCATCATGTGGATCTGGTAATGGGAAAGTACGGTGTTGAAGAAATCAGAAAAGGGGGGAACCAGTCCTGCCCACAGGGCGTCAGTGAAGTACCCGACCTCGGTGAATATTCTATCAATGGAGAAGTGAGACGCAGGCCAGACCGTCGTCCTCCTGCACTCATTGAAGATGGTGGCAAGGGCAGAACTGACCTTGTCCAAGCCTTCCATGTTGAGTATGATCGACCGATCGACAGCAGGAGTCGTCGACGGCGACGAGCGGGGCGAATGCACAGGCTTATGCCATTTCCCCTTCTTCGTCAGAGCCATGGCAACAAGAAGGGGGAGGATTCGAGATTGGATTGGAAGTGGAGGATGGAGCTCGAGAGAAGAGTAGGAGGCACTCGAGCGGCGAGAAGAGGGGTGAATGTGTGCAACCGCGGGTCCGCCTAGCTGGGCGCAAAATAAGGAGGTGTGGGGGAACAGGGACGCCCACATCCAATCAACCGCCACGCGGCGCCCAAGGCCGCAGGCTATTGGGGCCCGCGGTGCTTCGCACTTGCCCTTTCGCTTCTCTGCTAAGCCAAGTCCGGGCGCGCCTTGGGCCCGGGGGCTACTGTCAACGTTCTGGGAACGGGGGTACCCAGACTTGCCTACCTGTGGCCTGCAGCGTGGCTCGGGGAGTTGCCCAGTACGGCCCATCTTCATCAACACATGCTCAAGACCCTCGCGAGGGGCCGAGCCTCACGAGGTGAACGATAGGAGGCTTCCTCGGGCACAGCCTCGTCAGGCTGGCTCGCGAGGAGGCGGAGAGATCAAGGCGGGGTACCTCACGACGTGCCCATGACGCAAGCCATGACGACCAAGGCCAAGCGGGCGCCAGGCGGGCGCCGGCCTGCGCAGAGTCCTTGTTTCCTCTTTGGTGCAAAGGGGGCAAGCGCAAGCGAGAGTATCAAGCTAAGGCAACCATTTCGGTGCAACAAGACCAAGACCAGCAGGACGGCAGGATGGAGGTCATCGTGGATCCCAAGTCGGCATCACCATCAGGGTCTTTGGCAGGCGAGGACCAACTTTAGTCAGGATAAGTGTACTAGATGTTCCCCTTCAAAATGGCCAATTGTTGGCGCCCTTCCCGCTCAATATTTGGGGAGAGGCGCAGGGCCTCCGCCTATAAATAGGACTAGCCACACATGGGGTAGAGGCACCTGGAGAGAGAGAGAGAGAGAGAGAGAGAGAGAGAGGCGGCTGAACTCCCCCTAGTAGTTCATCGCACCAGCCAAGAACAGACCCTCGCGATTCTGTTCTTCCTTGTACTGTTCATCATCAGCCCCTGAGGCAATCCACCACACCACAAACTGGAATAGGGTATTACACCACAATGGTGGCCTGAACCGGTATAAATCTCGTATCCCTTGTGTTGTTCTTCGTGTAGTTTTAGATCCTTGCGAGGCGACGAGACATGGGTAGGCAGGAGGTGTGATCTCCGCGTGCACCCCAGAGTTCGAACCTTGACGGTCTGCCGGAACCCGAAATCCGACTAATAGGTTTAATTGCATCGATGTCTTGGTGGAAGAAGTGGATGGTAGAGTATGGAGGCTTACGGCTCTGTATGGAGAACCAAGCTGGGACAATAAGAATAAAACATACCAGTTGATCTGCGACCTTCATGCCCGCTCTAACTTATTATGGGTTGTTATTGGTGACTTCAATAAAATACTACTGTCATCAGAAAAAGAAGGAGGAGCCCAGCGGCAACAGTCTAGGCTTAAAGCGTTCCAAGATGCCCTGACAGACTGCTCCTCGGAGGATATTGGATACCATGGCGACAAATTTACCTTTTTCAGAGGAGGGCTATGAGAAAGGTTGGATCGAGCAGTATCAAATCCGGGATGGATGGATATGCATCCTTTATGTGGTCTTATAAACCTAGATATGGGCAAGTCGGAACACAGACCTATATGTTTGGATAATGTATACCTGGCAGATGTCGCAGCTCAAAGGCGTCGGGCAGGAAGAAAGTTTGAGGCAAGATGGTTAGAAGAGGAATTGGTGGAGGAAGTAGTGAGGACGGCGTGACAGAAGGCAGTCGTAAGGGGGCTTTGTCCCTCGGCTAGTGAGAAACTAGCAGCAGTGCATAAAGATCTTCACCAATGGGATAGGAAGGTTTTGAAGGGACCTCGAGCCAGACTGAAGACAGCGCAGTATGAACTAGAGGCACTGATGCAAGAGCCATATGATGCTGATGCATGAGCAAAACAACATGAATTGACGCTCAAAATTGAAAACCTCTTAGAGCAGGAGGAGATCTACTGGGCCCAACGGGGACATGCAAAGTGGCTTCGTCACGGTGACCGTAATACCAATTTTTTTCATCAGTTTGCTTCGGCTCATAGGCGTCGTAATTTGATCAAGAGATTGAAAGATAATAATAATGCATGGGTTGAGGGGAATGAGAAGCTCAAACCTTTGATTTTTGATTAGTTTCAGAACTTGTTTTTAATGGATGCAGGGCTGATTGATGAAGCTCTACTGAACACAGTAAAACCCATGGTGACGGGGAAAATGAATGACCTTTTAATTTCCCCATACACGAGGGAAGAAGTAAGAAATGCTTTGTTTCAAATAGGAGATATGAAAGCCCCAGGCCCTGATGGGCTGCATGCCATCTTCTTCGAACGTTTTTGGCATATCGTTGGAGAGGAGCTAAGAGATGAAGTGCTACAAGCAATACACAATAGGAAAATTCCTAATGGGTGGAATGACACTAATGTGGTGCTAATACCTAGAGTTGACAGCCTAGAGTTGATCACTCAGTTTAGGCCCATCAGCTTATGTAACGTGGTGTATAAAAGTATTTCAAAAATGTTGGCAAACAGGTTGAAAAAAATTCTGTCAGAGTTGATTTATCCTACACAGAGTGCTTTTGTACAAGGTAGGTTAATCACTGATAATTTGTTGATTGCTTATGAGTGCTTTCATTCCATAAAGAAGAGAACACATGGATCGAATGGTATTTTTGTTGTTAAACTGGACATGCTAAAAGCATATGACACAGTAGAATGGGATTTTTTTGAGGCAGATGATGATAAGATTGGGGTTTCATGCACAATGGATTGAGCTAATTATGGAGTGCATCTCCTCTGTGAAATATCACATCAGATTTAATGACACAGAGACGGATGAATTTATTCCAACCAGGGGCCTAAGACAGGGAGACCCCCTGTCTCCTTACCTGTTTTTGATCTGTTCTGAAGGACTATCTAGTATGTTATTGCATGTGAAGAGGATATAGGTGGAATTGAAGGAATAAAAGTGGCAAGGAATGCCCCTTCAATATCTCACCTTTTGTTTACAGATGACTCTCTAATTCTTATGAGAGCCACGTGAAAGCACAAGTGCTCACTGGGTGATTTTGGTAATTAATGTCAACATATCTCTTGTTGGACTAACACTTTTACCTAGTATGTTTCAGACAAGTTCAACAATGGAGTGGCATGGACTAAAGGATGTGGAACCCCTTCAAGATGCTAAGGACAAAGGATTGGCTCAAGCTTCAAGCACAAGACTCTACATTTTATATTTTAGTGATCCAAGATCACATTGAGTCTATAGGAAAAGCCAATACTATCAAGAGGGGATGAGGTCCTGCTTAATGGCTTACTTGCTCAAAATGCTTAGTGATATGCTCCAAAGCCCTCAACTACTTTCTCACATCCACATATGACCTAAACAAAAAAGTCTAAATTGGCCCTACCGATTCTTTCTATCCGGCGCCATCGAGTTCAGATGTCATAGCCACTGCCACAAACCCTAGGCAAATCGGTCTCACTGATAGGGATCTTGGTCTCACCAAGATGGGATTGTAATATCTCTGTGTATGGCTATTACCAAAATCATTCCCATCGAGTTTGTGTAATCGGTCCTACCTAGATTACAATGCAAACTCTCTGTTCCTCTTTGTAACATTTCGGTCTAACCGAGATGAGCGAATCGGTCCTACCGAGTTTGCCTGACCAACTCTCTGGTTAGCTTATAATATGCCCATTTTGCAGCATGCTTTTATATCAATATTTATTGCATTATGGGCTGTTATTACACATTATATCTCAATACTTATGTCAATTCTCTCTTATTTTACAAGGTTTACCATGAAGAGGGGGGATGCCGGCAGCTGGAATTCTGGCTGGAAAAGGAGCAAATGTTGGAAACCTATTCTGCACAGCTCCAAAAATCCTGAGACTCCACGAAAAAACTTTTTGGATTTAATAAGAATTTATGAGCGAAAGAAATAGGCCAGGGGGGCCACACCCTGTCCAGGAGACAGGGGGCGCCCCCCCTATAGGGCGCGCCCCCTATCTCCTGGGCCCCCTGGTGGGCCTCCGCCGTCCATCTTCTACTATATCATCACTTTTACCCTGGAAAAAATCGTGGGCAAGCTTACGGGACGAAACTCCGCCGCCACGAGGCGGAACCTTGGCGGAATCAATCTAGGGCTCTGGCGGAGCTGTTCTGCCGGGGACACTTCCCTCCGGGAGGGGGAAATCATCACCAACGTCATCACCAACGATCCTCTCAGTGGGATGGGGTCAATCTCCATCAACATCTTCACCAGCACCATCTCCTCTCAAAACCCTAGTTCATCTCTTGTATCCAATCTTGTATCAAAACCACAAATTGGTACCTGTGGGTTGCTAGTAGTGTTGATTACTCCTTGTAGTTGATGCTAATTGGTTTACTTGGTGGAAGATCATATGTTCAGATCCTTTATGCATATTATTACTCCTCTGATTATGAACATGAATATGCTTTGTGAGTAGTTACGTTTGTTCCTGAGGACATGGGTGAAGTCTTGCTATTAGTAGTCATGTGAATTTGGTATTCGTTCGATATTTTGATGAGATGTATGTTGTCTTTTCCTCTAGTGGTGTTATGTGAACGTCGACTACATGACACTTCACCATTATTTGGGCCTAGAGGAAGGCATGGGGAAGTAATAAGTAGATGATGGGTTGCTAGAGTGACAGAAGCTTAAACCCTAGTTTATGCGTTGCTTCGTTAGGGGTTGATATGGATCCATATGTTTAATGTTGTGGTTAGGTTTACCTTAATACTCCTTTTTGTAGTTGCGGATGCTTGCAATAGGGGTTAATCATAAGTGGGATGCTTGTCCAAGTTAGGGCAGTACCCAAGTACCGGTCCACCCACATATCAAATTATCAAAGTACCGAACGCGAATCATATGAACGTGATGAAAACTAGCTTGACGATAATTCCCAATGTGTCCTCAGGAGCTCCTTCTCATTATTAGAAATTGTCCAGGCTTATCCTTTGCTACATAAAGGATTGGGCCACCTTGCTGCACTTTATTTACTTTATTTACTTGTTACTCGTTACCATTTATCTTATCACAAAACTATCTATTACCTACTATTTCAGTGCTTGCAGAGAAAACCTTACCGAAAACCGCTTATCATTTCCTTCTACTCCTCGTTGGGTTCGACACTCTTACTTATCAAAAGGACTACGATTTACCCCCTACACTTGTGGGTCATCAAGACTCTTTTCTGGCGCCGTTGACGGGGAGTGTAACACTTTTGGTGAGTGGAACTTGGTAAGGAAACATTTATATAGTGTGCTGAAATTTTCTGTTACTTGTCACTATGGAAACTAATCCTTTGAGGGGCTTGTTTGGGGTATCTTCACCCTGACCGGAAGGGCAAAGAGTTTCTCCTCAACCTAGTTAACTTTATGAAAATATTCACTTTGAGATTCCTTCGGGTATGATAGAAAAACTGCTAGCTAATCCATTTGTAGGAGACGGAACATTGCATCCCGATTTACACCTTATCTTTGTGGATGAAGTTTGTGGATTATTTAACCTTGCAGGTATTCCCGATGATGTTGTCAAAAGGAAGGTCTTCCCTTTATCTTTGAAGGGATATGCATTGACATGTTATAGGCTATGTGATGATACGGGATCTTGGAATTATAAGCGATTGAAGTTGGAATTTCACCAGAAGTTCTATCCTATGCATCTTGTTCATCGTGATCGTAATTACATATATAATTTCTGGCCTCGCGAAGGAGAAAGCATCGCTCAAGCTTGGGGGAGGCTTAACTCAATTTTATATTCATGCCCCAATCATGAGCTCTCTCGGGAAATGATTATTCAGAATTTTATGCTCGGCTTTCTCTTGATAATCGCAACCTGCTCGATACTTCCTGTGCTGGTTCTTATATGCTGAAGACTATTGATTTCAAATGGGACTTATTGGAAAGAATTAAACGCAACTCTGAAGATTGGGGTTCCGACGATGGTAAGGACTGAGGTATGACACCTAAGTTCGATTGTGTTAAATCTTTCATGGATACCGATGCTTTCCGTGGATTTAGCTCTAAGTATGGACTTGACTCTGAGATACTAGCTACTCTCTGTGAATCTTTTGCTACTCACGTTGATCTCCCTAAAGAGAAGTGGTTTAAATATAATCCTCCTATTGAAGTGAAAGTAGTTGCACCTATTACAGTCGAAGAAAAGACTATTACATATAGTGATCCTATTGTTCCTACTGCTTATGTTAAAAAACCCCTTTTCCTGTTAGGATAAAGGATCATGCTAAAGCTTCGACTGTTGTTCGTAAGAGTAATAATAGGACTTATATACCTCTCGAGCAAATTAACGTTGAACCTAGTATTGCTATGGTTAAAGATCTCTTGGATTAGGACTTAGATGGGCATGTTATTTCTTTCTTGGGTGAGACTGCTAATATTGCTAGACCTGATACTAAGACACGTAGACCTATTGTAGGCATGCCTATTATTTCTGTTAAAATAGGAGATCGTTGTTATCATGGCTTGTGTGATATGGGTGCTAGTGCTAGTGCGATACCTTATGATCTTTACAAAGAAATTATGCACGACATTGCACAGAATTAGAAGACATTGACGTTACTATTAAGCTTGCTAATAGGGATACCATTAAACCTATTGGGATTGTTAGAGATGTTGAAGTTTTGTGTGGGAAGGTTAAATACCCTGCTGATTTTCTTGTTCTTGGTTCCCCACAAGATGATTTTTGTCCCATTATTTTTGGTAGACCCTTCTTGAATACTGCTAGTGCTAAGATTAATTGTGAAAAGAATATTGTCACTGTTGGCATAGATGGTATGTCTCATGAGTTTAATTTCGCTAAGTTTAGTAGACAACCTCATGAAAGGGAACCACCTAGTAAGGATGAAATTATTGGTGTTGCTTTCATTGATGTTCCTCCAACTGATCCATTAGAACAATATTTGCTAGACCATGAAAACGTATGTTTATGAAGGAAAGGGAAGAAATAGATGAAGTGTTCCTTAAACAGGAACCTATGCTGAAACATAACCTTCCCGTTGAAATTCTTGGGGATCCCCCTCCACCCAAGGGTGATCCCGTGTTTGAACTCAAACCATTACCTGATAATCTTAAGTATGCTTATCTTGATGAAAAAGAAATATATCCTGTTATTATTAGTGCTAACCTTTCAGAGAAAGAAGAAGAAAGATTATTGAAAACTCTGAAGAAGCACCGAGCTGCTATTGGATATACTCTGGATGATCTTAAGGGCATTAGTCCCACATTATGTCAACACAAAATTTCAGTGGAGAAAGATGCCAAACCAGTTAGAGATCCTCAAAGACGATTAAATCCCAAGATGAAGGAAGTGGTAAGAAAGGAGATACTAAAGCTCCTTGAGGCAGGTATTATTTATCCCGTTGCTGATAGTGAATGGGTAAGCCCTGTCCATTGTGTCCCTAAAAAGGGAGGTATTACCGTTGTTCCTAATGATAAAGATGAATTGATCCCGCAAAGAATTATTACAGGTTATAGGATGGTAATTGATTTCCGTAAGTTAAATAAAGCTACTAAGAAAGATCATTACCCTTTACCTTTTATTGATCAAATGCTAGAAAGGCTATCCAAACACACACATTTTTGCTTTCTAGATGGTTATTCTGGCTTCTCTCAGATACCTGTGTCAGCGAAGGATCAATCTAAAACTACTTTTACTTGCCCTTTTGGTACTTTTGCTTATAGACGTATGCCTTTTGGTTTATGTAATGCACCTGCTACCTTTCAAAGATGCATGATGGCTATATTCTCTGATTTTTGTGAAAAGATTTGTGAGGTATTCATGGATGACTTCTCCGTCTATGGATCCTCTTTTGATGATTGTTTGAGCAACCTTGATCGAGTTTTGCAGAGATGCGAAGACACTAGTCTCGTCCTGAATTGGGAAAAGTGTCACTTTATGGTTAATGAAGGCATTGTCTTGGGGCACAAGATCTCCGAGAGAGGTATTGAAGTTGATAAAGCCAAAGTTGATGCTATTGAAAAGATGCCATGTCCCAAGGACATAAAAGGTATAAGAAGTTTCCTTGGTCATGCCGGTTTTTATAGGAGGTTCATTAAGGACTTTTCTAAAATCTCTAGGCCTCTGACTAATTTATTGCAAAAAGATATTCCTTTTGTCTTTGATGATGATTGTGTAGAAGCATTTGAAACACTTAAGAAAGCTTTGATCACTGCACCTATTGTTCAGCCACCTGATTGGAATTTACCTTTTGAAATTATGTGCGATGCTAGTGATTATGCTGTAGGTGTTGTTTTAGGGCAAAGAGTCGATAAGAAATTGAATGTTATCCAGTATGCTAGTAAGACTCTTGATACTGCCCAGAGAAATTATGCTACTACTGAAAAAGAGTTCTTAGCAGTTGTGTTTGCATGTGATAAGTTTAGACCTTATATTGTTGATTCCAAAGTTACTATTCACACTGATCATGCTGCTATTAAATATCTTATGGAAAAGAAAGATGCTAAGCCTAGACTCATTAGATGGGTTCTCTTGCTCCAAGAATTTGACTTGCATATTATTGATAGAAAGGGAGCTGAGAACCCCGTTGCAGATAACTTGTCTAGGTTAGAGAATGTTCTTGATGACCCACTGCCTATTAATGATAGCTTTCCTGATGAACAATTAGCGGTCGTCAATGCTTCTCGTACTGCTCCTTGGTATGCTGATTATGCTAATTACATTGTTGCTAAATATATACCGCCTAGTTTCACATACCAGCAAAAGAAAAAGTTCTTTTATGATTTAAGACATTACTTCTGGGATGATCCACACCTTTATAAAGAAGGAGTAGATGGTGTTATTAGACGTTGTGTGCCTGAGCATGAACAGGAACAGATCCTACGTAAGTGTCACTCTGAATCTTATGGAGGACACCACGCTGGAGATAGAACTGCACACAAGGTACTACAATCTGGTTTTTATTGGCCTACTCTCTTCAAAGATGCTCGTAAGTTTGTCTTATCTTGTGATGAATGTCAAAGAATAGGTAACATTAGTAGACGTCAAGAAATGCCTATGAATTATTCTCTTTTTATTGAACCGTTTGATGTTTGGGGCTTTGATTATATGGGACCTTTTCCTGCCTCTAATGGTTATACACATATTTTAGTTGCTGTTGATTACGTTACTAAGTGGGTAGAAGCTATTCCAACTAGTAGTGCTGATCATAACACTTCTATTAAAATGCTTAAAGAGGTTATTTTTCCGAGGTTTGGAGTCCCTAGATATCTTATGACTGATGGTGGTTCACATTTTATTCATGGTGATTTCCGTAAGATGCTTGCTAAGTATGATGTCAATCATAGAATAGCATCCCCTTATCACCCGCAGTCTAGTGGTCAAGTAGAGTTGAGCAATAGAGAGCTCAAATTAATTTTGCAAAAGACTGTGAATAGATCTAGAAAGAATTGGTCCAAAAAACTTGATGATGCATTATGGGCCTATAGAACTGCATACAAAAATCCTATGGGTATGTCTCCATATAAGATGGTTTATGGAAAAGCATGTCATTTACCTCTTGAACTTGAACATAAAGCATATTGGGCTATTAAAGAGCTCAGTTATGACTTCAAACTTGCCGGTGAGAAGAGGTTATTTGATATTAGCTCACTTGATGAATGGAGAACCCAAGCCTATGAGAACGCCAAGCTTTTCAAAGAAAAAGTCAAACGCTGGCATGATAAAAGGATACAAAAGTGTGAGTTTAACGTAGGAGATTATGTGTTATTATTCAACTCTCGTTTAAGATTTTTTGCAGGAAAACTTCTCTCAAAATGGGAAGGCCCCTGCGTTATCGAGGATGTCTATTGTTCTGGTGCTATAAAAATTAACAACTTCGAAGGCACAAATCCAAGGGTGGTTAACGGTCAAAGAATTAAACATTATATTTCAGGTAATCCTATCAATGTTGAAACTAATATTATTGAAACCGTAACCCCCGAGGAATACATAAGGGACACTTTCCAGAATGTTCCAAACTCCAAAAAGGTATAGGTATGTGGCACGGTAAGTAAACCGACTCCAAAACAACTCTAAAGGCAATTTTTATCAGTTTTGGATTATTTAAGAATTTTAGGAAGAAAGAAGTAGTCCGAAGGGGACACGAGGCTCCCACGAGAGTGGAGGGCGCCCCCCCCCTGTAGGGCGTGCCCCCTGTCTCGTGGGCACCTCGTGTGCCTCTTGGACTTCGGCTTCTTGTTTGTTACGTATTTTGGTCGGTAAAAATTCATTATATATACTCCTGATGGTTTTGACCACAATATCACGCAAATATCCTCTGTTTTCGTTTTGAGCTGTTTCCGTTGCAGATTTAGAGCACCATGACTTCACCCTCCTGCAACAATGAGACAAGGATGCTTGGCCTTTGAAGATAGAGCTGAAAAGAGAAGAACCAGAAGAGATCAACAATGATGGAGGGATCAAGGAGGCCATGGAGGTTCAAGCTCCGGCGGTGAAAGAAGAAGATATCCCTCAACCTTTACCTAACCTCTTTACTCCAACAGAGATTGAAGCTTTCAAGATGATTGAGTTAGCTCGTATACGGAACAAGTATCTCACACAAGAGAATATTCTGTTGAAGGATCATATTGCTGGGCTTAAGGGCATTATCCGCAAGTTGGAGGAACTTTTACGCTCAATGTGCGATTATCCACCGTCATCATCACCACCTCCATCACCTCTGAGGACATAATCACATGGGTATGGGCACTCCTCTTGGCAACTGCCAAGGTTGGGGGAGGTGACCCGGTATCGTATCACCATCACACTCCTATCTTTACCACTTTATTTAGTCCGATCCTTTTAGTAGTATCTTGATCTATTAGTTTGAAGTTTTGATACCAAGTAGTTTCGAGTTTTGCTTAGTGATCTCTTTTTGTAATCGAGTCCGTCTGCTATCTATAATAAAGATTAGTGTTGAGTCAAGGGCTTTGCTATGATGCTATGATCTTGAGAAAGTAGAAAGAATAAAATAGTTCATATTAATCTTATGGATATTGATAACTTCACACATAGAAAGTATGAGGCATAAAATTGTTGAGGGTTGATGAACGTAGTGTTGGTCATCGTTGCAACTAATAGGAAGTGATAAGGAAAGAGTGGTTCACACATAAATATATTATCTTGGACATCTTTTATGATTGTGAGGCACTCATTAAGTATGACATGCTAAAAGAGTTGATGTTGGACAAGGAAGACAACGTAATGGTTTATGTTTTCTGACATCTCAGTTAAAGTATATTGTCATTGACCTTCCAAACATGTTGAGCTTGCCTTTCCCCCTCATGCTAGCCAAATTCCTTGCACCAAGTAGAGATACTACTTGTGCTTCCAAATATCCTTAAACCCAGTTTTGCCATGAGAGTCCACCATACCAACCTATGGATTGAGTAAGATCCTTCAAGTAAGTTGTCATTGGTGCAAGCAATAAAAATTGCTCTCTAAATATGTATGACTTATTAGTGCAGAGAAAATAAGCTTTGTACGAACTTGTTGTGGAAGTAATAAAAGCGACGGACTGCATAATAAAGGTCCACATACAAGGGGCAATATAAAGTGATGTTCTTTGCATTAAGATTTTGTGCATCCAACCCTAAAAGCGCATGACAACCTCTGCTTCCCTCTGCGAAGGGCCTATCTTTTACTTTATGTTTTTACTTTATGCATGAGTCAAGGTGATCCTCACCTTTCCCTTTTTCATTTTATCCTTTGGCAAGCTCCTCGTGTTTGAAAGATCATGATATATATATCCAACTGGATGTAAGTTAGCATGGGCCATTATTGTTGACATCACCTAAAGGTGAATACGTTGTGAGGCAACACACTAAGCCCCTATCTTTCACAGTGTCCGGCTGAAACTCTATAACCACAAGTATTGTGTGAGTGTTAACAATTATAGGTGACTACGAGATAGTTGAGTATGTGAGCTTGCTGAAAAGCTCTATTATTGACTCTTTCTGATATTATGATAAATTGCAATTGCTTCAATGACTGAGATTATAGTTTGTTAGTTCCCAATGAAGTTTTTGAACCATACTTGACATTATGAATTGCTTATTACTTGAGCATAGGAAATCATATGACAAAATCTGTATATGTTGCTGTTATTAGAATGATCATGATGCCCTCATGTCCATATTTTATTTTTATCGACACCTCTATCTCTAAACATGTGGACATATTTTTCGATTTCGGCTTCCGCTTGAGGACAAGCGAGGTCTAAGCTTGGGGGAGTTGATACATCCATTTTGCATCATGCTTTTATATCAATATTTATTGCATTTTGGGCTGTTATTACACATTATATCTCAATACTTATGGCTATTCTCTCTTATTTTAAAGGTTTACCATGAAGAGGGGGATGCCGATAGCTGGAATTCTGGCTGGAAAAGGAGCAAACGTTGGAAACCTATTCTGCACAGCTCCAAAAGTCCTGAGACTCCACGAAACAACTTTTTGGATTTAATAAGAATTTATGAGTGAAAGAAATAGGCCAGGGGGCCCACACCCTGTCCAGGAGACAGGGGGTGCCCCCCTATAGGGCGCGCCCCTATCTCCTGGCCCCCTAGTGGGCCTCCGGCGTCCATCTTCTGCTATATCATCACTTTTACCCTGGAAAAAATTGTGGGCAAGCTTACGGGACGAAACTGCGCCACCACGAGGCGGAACCTTGACGGAATCAATCTAGGGCTCTGGCGGAGCTGTTCTGCCGGGGACACTTCCCTCCGAGAGGGGGAAATCATCACCAACGTCATCACCAACGATCCTCTCATCGGGAGGGGGTCAACCTCTATCAACATCTTCACCAGCACCATCTCCTCTCAAAACCCTAGTTCATCTCTTATATCCAATATTGTATCAAAACCACAAATTGGTACCTGTGGTTGCTAGTAGTGTTGATTACTCCTTGTAGTTGATGCTAATTGGTTTACTTGGTGGAAGATCATATGTTCAGATCCTTTATGCATATTATTACTCCTCTGATTATGAACATGAATATGCTTTGTGAGTAGTTACGTTTGTTCCTGAGGACATGGGTGAAGTCTTGCTATTAGTAGTCATGTGAATTTGGTATTCGTTCGATATTTTGATGAGATGTATGTTGTCTTTTCCTCTAGTGGTTTTATGTGAACGTCGACTACATGACACTTCACCATTATTTGGGCCTAGAGGAAGGCATGGGGAAGTAATAAGTAGATGATGGGTTGCTAGAGTGACAGAGGCTTAAACCCTAGTTTATGCGTTGCTTCGTTAGGGGTTGATATGGATCCATATGTTTAATGTTGTGGTTAGGTTTACCTTAATACTCCTTTTTGTAGTTGCGAATGCTTGCAATAGGGGTTAATCATAAGTGGGATGCTTGTCCAAGTTAGGGCAGTACCCAAGTACCGGTCCACCCACATATCAAATTATCAAAGTACCGAACGTGAATCTTATGAACGTGATGAAAACTAGCTTGACGATAATTCCCAATGTGTCCTCGGGAGCTCCTTCCTCATTATTAGAAATTGTCCAGGCTTATCCTTTGATACATAAAGGATTGGGCACGTTGCTGCACTTTATTTACTTTATTTACTTGTTACTCGTTACCATTTATCTTATCACAAAACTATCTATTACCTACTATTTCAGTGCTTGTAGAGAAAACCTTATCGAAAACCGCTTATCATTTCCTTCTTCTCCTCGTTGGGTTTGATACTCTTACTTATCAAAAGGACTATGATTTACCCCCTACACTTGTGGGTCATCAGCTTATTACCAAAATCGGTCCCACCGAGTTTGAGTAATCGGTCTCACTGAGATTACGTTATGCCCTAACCCTAACCATATCGGTCCTACTAAGTTGCATGTCGGTCCCACCGAAAATCCTAATGGTCACTAGATTTGCTGAATTGGTCCGACCGAGTTTCTCAATTCGGTCCCACCGAGATTGGCAAGTTGTGTGTAATGGTTAGATTTTGTGTGGAGGCTATATATACCCCTCCACCTCCTCTTCATTCGTGGAGAGAGCTATCAGAACGAACCTACACTTCCAGGATACATTTTCTGAGAGAGAACCACCTACTCATGTGTTGAGACCAAGATATTCCATTCCTACCATATGAATCTTGATCTCTAGCCTTACCCAAGTTGCTTTCCACTCAAATCTTCTTTCCACCAAATCCAAATCCTGTGAGAGAGAGTTGAGTGTTGGGGAGACTATCATTTGAAGCACAAGAGCAAGGAGTTCATCATCAACACACCATTTGTTACTTCTTGGAGAGTGGTGTCTCCTAGATCGGCTAGGTGTCACTTGGGATCCTCTGACAAGATTGTGGAGTGGAACCAAGGAGTTTGTAAGGGAAAGGACATCGCCTACTTCGTGAAGATCTACAGCTAGTGAGGCAAGTCCTTCATGGGCGACGACCATGGTGGGATAGACAAGGTTGCTTCTTCATGGACCCTTCGTGGGTGGAGCCCTCCGTGGACTCGCGCAACCGTTACCCTTCGTGGGTTGAAGTCTCCAATCAATGTGGATGTACGATAGCACCACCTATCGGAACCACGACAAAAACATCCGTGTCTCCAATTGCGTTTGAATCCTCCAATCCCATCCCTTTACATTCTTGCAAGTTTCATGCTTTACTTTACGCTGCTCATATACTCTTTGCATGCTTGCTTGTTATGAATTGTAATTGTTAAACTTGTGCCTAAACTCTACTTAAACTTAAAGAAGTTAAAAATTGCAACTTTTGGTACTAGGTGTCTAATCCCCCCCTCTAGACACCTCTTCTCGATCCTTTCAATTGGTATCAGAGCTTTGGTCCCCGTTGCTTTGGTTTAAACACCATTGGAGGAAGATGGATGAGTCTACTATTGGGAGTCTTAGACATAGAGTGCAAATACTTGATGGCGAGTACTTTCTGAGTGGAAAATGAGATGCTTGTGATTTTCAATTACTATCAATTGAACAAGTACATTGCTAGCCCTTGTGCACCTCATGTTGATCCTATGCATCTTACCCTTGATGAGTCAATTGACATGATTCGCAATCTTAGAACTGTTGAACTTATCATTAGAGGCGTGCCTACAAACTTGATTAGATGTTTGCCTACTCTTAAGTGTGCCTACACCATATGGAAATTTCAGTAGGAACATTTTCCAAATTATTCCTTGAAAAATCTAGATGAAATTCTCCATAAGTCTATTGCCTTGAGTAAGATGATTTCCAGTGATCCTATGTTTGGTGATTGTCTATTTGAGCTTACAAACCTTATGCGTGCCAAAGGAGATGTTGGAATTATTAGTCATATTATTTCCGAAGCTATAAAAATTCATAAACAAGATCATTGTCAAACTCACTCTAACGAATCACCCTCTCTAGGATTTGATCCACCACATGACGATGTTGAACATGGGTACTATAACGAGGATGATGATAGTGACTTTGATCTTGATGATGCAATGAGACACTTTGGTCTTATGGCAAATCTTCGTGGATATATGGCAGGAGGAAAGGAATGGGTTCTTGATAGTGGATGTACCGATCACATGACCGGAGATAAAGATATGTTTCGTGAGCTTGCTAAAAACGATGGTCCTCGAAAGTATGTAACTTTTGGTGATAACTCAAAGGGTAAGGTGGTTGGCCTCGGTAAGGTGGACATATCACATGATATCTCCATACAAAATGTCATGCTCATTGAATCTCTTGGCTACAGCTTACTTTTAGTATCTAGACTTGCTGATTTCGGTTTCAGTGTCCTATTTACTTAAGTAGATTGCCAAGTGTTTCGTAGAGATAATCATAAAATGGTCTTTACTGGTCTACGTAGAGGTGATCTATACATTGTTGATTTCACTAAAAAGGCTCAACCTAGAACTTGCTTTATTGCTAAATCTTCTAAAGGTTGGTTATGGCATAGACGATTAGGTCATGTTGGCATGCGAAACCTTGACAAGCTTTTTAAAGGAAATCATATCCTTGGCGTTAATGATGTCATATTTGATAAGGATAGACTTTGCATCGCTTGTTAGGCAGGTAAAGAGGTCGGAGGGAGGCATCCCATGAAAAACATTATGACCACAAGGAGGCCACTCGAGCTACTTCATATGGATATTTTTGGTCCCAACGCCTACAAAAGTCTCGGTGGAAATTCTTTTGGTCTAGTTATAGTTGATGATTTTCAAGATTTATGTGGTTGTTCTTTCTCGATGATAAATCTCAGGTTCAAAAGATCTTCAAAAACTTCGCTAGGAAGGCCCAAAATCAATTTGAAGTGAAGATCAAGAAGGTTCACAGCGACAACGGAATGGAGTTCAAGAACGCAAATGTGGATACCTTTCTTGATGAAAAAGGTATTTCACACGAGTTCTCAGCTACGTACACACCTCAACAAAATGGAGTTGTTGAGAGGAAGAACCGGACGCTCATTGAAATGGCGAGAACGATGCTTGATGAGTACAAGACGGCGAAGCACTTTTGGGCGGAAGCGGTTGAGACAGCTTGTCATGCAACAAATCGCTTGTATCTTCACAAGCTACTCGGCAAGACGGCATACGAGCTTCTCACCGGTAACAAACCCCAAGTTGGATACTTTCGAGTATTTGGCTCAAAGTGCTACATTCTTGATAAGCATCATCGTTCTAAATTTGCTCCTAAGTCTCATGAAGGTTTCCTACTTGGTTATGGCTCAAACTCTCGCACATACCGTGTCTACAACAATTTCACCCGAAAGGTTGTAAAAACGGTAGATGTGAAGTTTGATGAATCTAACGGCTCACAAGTAGAGCAATGGCCAATTGATGCATGAGACAAAGACCCCTCGGAAGCAATCCAAGACTTGTCTATTGGCAAGATTCGTCCAACGGAGGTGAAGGAGAGTACCTTGTCCGTCCAAGTGGAAGCTTCTACCTCACGACAAGGTGAACCGAGAGTTGATATGGAAGCATCCACAAGTGGGACACACCAAGATGAAGAAAATGAGGAAGTGCACCAAGATGAGCGTCAACAACCTCCTTCTCCACCACGACAAGAGAACGACAACGTCAACAATGAAGAAGGCCAAGAAGAAGAACAAGATGAAGAAGATGTTCAACCAAGACCCAAGCAAAAGCTTTCACGAGTTCGAGCAAGAATTGCTAAAGACCACCCCGTCGAGCAAATCTACAATGACATCCAAACTGGGAGAATCACTCGCTCGAAAACTCGTTTAGCTAACTTTTGTGAACACTATTCATTCATCTCTAGCATTGAACCTATGAAGGTTGAAGAAGCATTGGAAGATTCGGATTGGATAAATGCTATGCATGAAGAGCTACACAACTTTGAGAGAAATCAAGTGTGGACATTGGTTGAGAAGCCCGACAATAACCACAACATCATCGGTACCAAATGGGTGTTTCACAACAAGCAAGATGAAGATGGACAAGTAGTTCGCAACAAAGCATGTCTCGTCGCCCAAGGCTACACACAAGTCGAAGGTATGGACTATGGTGAGACTTATGCTCCCGTTGCTAGACTTGAGTCCATTCGCATCTTACTTGCCTATGCTAATCACCATGATATCACCTTGTTCCAAATGGACATTAAAAGTGCTTTTCTAAATGGTTAAATAGAGGAGGAAGTTTATGTTAAGCAACCTCCCAGCTTTGTTAATCGTAAGAAACCTGATCATGTTTACAAACCTCACAAAGCTCTTTATGGTCTTAAACAAGCTCCTAGAGCGTGGTATAAATGCTTGACCAAGTTCCTTATTGAAGAAGGGTCTGAAATTGGGAAAATAGATTCTACTCTTATTACCAAGAGGGTCAATGGAGAACTATTTGTATGCCAAATCTATGTTGATGATATTATATTTGGATGAACTAACCCTCATTTTAGTGAGAAGTTTGGAAAGCTAATGTCGGAGAAGTTTGAGATGTCTATGATGAGTGAACTCAAATTCTTTCTTGGTTTGCAAATCAAGCAAAATAAGGAAGGTACCTTTGTCTCTCAAACGAAGTACAC
Source organism: Triticum aestivum (assembly GCF_018294505.1). Lineage (NCBI taxonomy): Eukaryota > Viridiplantae > Streptophyta > Magnoliopsida > Poales > Poaceae > Triticum > Triticum aestivum. The sequence continues at coordinate 160,289,558 of NC_057810.1, forward strand.
CAAGGACTTATTCAAGAAGTTCAATATGCAAGAATGCAAAGGTATGACTACACCCATGCCTACTAGTGGACATCTTGATTTGACCAAAGATAGTGAACCGGTAGATAAAAAGGTTTATCGCTCCATGATTGGTATTGTTATATCCATGTGCTTCATGTCCCGATATTATGCTAAGTGTGTGCATGTGTGCACGATATCAAGCCGCTCCTAAGGAATGTCATCTTAAGGTCGTGAAAAGGATAGTGAGATACTTAATCTATACACCAAATTTTGGCTTTTGGTATCCGAAGAGGGCCTCTTTCAATCTTGTTGGCTACTCCGACTCGGACTATGCTGGTGACAAGGTTGAGAGAAAGTCCACTTCGGGCACCTGTCAATTTCTTGGTAGATCTCTTGTGTCTTGGTCTTCCAAGAAACAAAACTCGGTATCCTTATCCACCGCCGAAGCGGAATACATTGCCGCTGGTTCATGTTGTGCTCAATTACTTTGGATGACCCAAACCCTTAAAGATTATGGGATATATGTGAAACATGTTCCATTGCTTTGTGACAATGAAAGTGCTAACAATATTGCTCACAATCCCGTGGGACACTCTCGAACTAAGCATATTGAAGTTCGTCATCATTTCATTCGAGATCATGTTGCCAAAGGGGACATTAATCTTAAGCATGTTTGCACCAAAAAACAATTAGCGGATGTATTCACTAAACCACTTGATGAGAAAGTATTTTGCAGGCTAAGAGGTGAATTAAACATCATTGATGCCTCAAACTTGGAGTATGAACTCCATTTGATACATGCAAGGCATGAGCCTATGACTAATCCTTGATATTTCTCTTATGATGATAATCTTATGTCTTGGATATATTTGCACCTTGCATGTTATCTAACCCATGTAGGCACTTCGATGAATCCAAATCTATGAGATTGCAACTCACCCACATCTTGAGCAATCTCTACATCACCAAGTCTCTACACAATGGTGGTTGAAGACAAGGAAGCACGAAACCACTCAAACATATCCTTTGACAAATTTATTATTGATATTCATGATTGTCATTTTGGATACACAAGTGCTCTTCCTTGCAAAACTAACCCATGTAGGTAGATGAACTCAAATCCCAAAGTGGTGCTCCCAACTCTTCATGAGCTACATCAACCTTGAGCAACCCACATAAGTTCAACTATATGATCACGATCAACACCACCACCCAAGGTATGTTATTCCATCTTAGAGAAGCTTTACTCCAAGTCATGAGTCAAAGCAACTCGACAAGATGTGTATACATCAAGATGCTTAAACAAAAAATGGTAACCCCATTTTGAGCTTAAACAATGAGTATGACCTATGATCAAGTGATCTCACTTGACTCCTAAGTAAATATACTCTAACATAGGTGACTTTGTCGTCGACCATCTCTAGATGAAGTTCTCTTGACTTTTTTTCTGTACTTCATCTAGATTTCTTTTCTTTTCTTTTCTATTTGTTCTGCATTCCCTGCATCCAATTCATTGCAAATCCTTTAGTTAATTCCTTGCAAATCCTTGTGAGATATTACTTGTCTAGTGAGCTGAGGTGACAAGTGTTTTCTCTGTGATGAACTCGGTCACACCGATCTCTTGTTTTTGGTCTAACCGAATTCTTTCGGTGCAACCGAAGCACGCGGTGCCACCGATTTCACTACAGGAAAGACATTTTGCCATTTATTCCTGCATTACTTTTGATCCAGCTCCACTCAATGAATCTTGTCCTCTACAAGCATCACATTTACCTTAGTGCTTTGTGCTGTGTCTCAAGGACCAAACCCATTCACAACAAAATCCAGAAGACCCTTCTTGGAAATTGATTTCAAAGGGGGAGAGAGAGATCACATCAAAGCTTAATCATATCTCTAGGGGGAGAGAATACTCAAGGAAAGAGTAATCATCAAGGACCCCAGATGCTTGGTGTTCAAGAGGAGAGAAGCACTACCAACAAAATACACTTCCGTGATGATACGTGTTTGTCACAGTAGGTCGCGTTTTTTGTCATGCATGTACATCCATGACGATTTTATGACAGAATCAAGATAGTCATACCTGTGCTGTCGTAGAAGTGTCCCATGACATTACCAAAATTATCAACACGGAAGTGTCCACTTCCATGACGATAAATCGCGCGTCACAGAAGTGCTTTCATCAAGGGTGACCGACACGTGGCATCCACCGTAACGGAACGCCGTTAAGCTATCGGGTCGGGTTTTGGATCCGGTAACCCGTTAACAGCCCCGACCAATGGGGATTTCCCACGTTTAAAATCATCATTGGATGGAGGGATAGATGTCATCCGCTCATTGGACCGAAGTCGCCTATGATACGGCGACACGTGGCACAGCCCAACAGAGGCCCATTCCTGTGAAAAGGCCGGCCTGTTTGACTTGGTCAAAAGGTGGCGGCCGGCCCACGGAAAGCTTGTTAACGGCCTGTTCACATATAGCCCATTTACAGCCCGCTAACCTAGGGCCCGTTATGCCCTATCCGAATTAGGCCCAGTAGCGTCATCTGGGCCATCCAATATGATTCAGCCCATTTTAACTTCCGGCCTATGTGTGGCCCATGACTTCTTTCGGCCCATATGAGGACCTTTGTACTTGGCCCATTAACAGCCCGTGGTGAAACTGGCCCGTAATGAACAGTGTATCACTTTATACCCATTAACGACCCGTTATTCCATTGGGCCGTTTCCAGCCCAAGTTATCTTTCGGCCTTCTCAGGGCCCATTAATTCTTGGGCTCATTTGCAGCATTTAGTTAGATACGGCCCGTTACTGTCATTTTCTGCTTGTGGGCCAAATTCAGCCCGTCGTTACAGTCGGCCTGTTTGCGGACCGTTAATACGTTGGGCCGTTTTCATGTCAAAAAAAACCCGTTGGGCTGTTTTCATAGAGTTATCAAATACGGCCTATTAACGGCCCGTTATGGTCCACGAATAGTCCGGCCCATGATTGGTGAAATGATAATACGCCCCGTAGAAGGCCCATGGATCTTACGGCCCGTATGAGACCCATGGATAGTACGGCCCGTAGAAGGCCCATGGATCGTATGGCCCATAGAAGGCCCATGGACCCTACGGCCCGTAGAAGGCCCATGGACCCTAAGGCCCGTATAGAAGGCCGATGGATCCTACGGCCCGTATAGAAGGCCAATGGATCCTACGGCCGGACGAAGGCCCATGGATCATACGGCCTGCAGGAGGCCCATGGTTACAACAGTCCATGTGTTGCCATGATTATTTTGGCCTAGTTACCAAAAATAGGCTATTGTGGCCACTAGAAAAAAACAGAAAAAGAACTGCAGTGACTACAAGCAAACAACTAAACAAGACAATAAGGAAATAAATAAGCAAGCAATTAATGCTAGCCTATTACCGCTATTACACATATTACATCCACTGGGCATCAAAGTTCGCCACCAGTGCAAATATAGGGAACAAAGCAGCACATTACATACACTGGCCGTCAAAATTGGCCACCAGTGCAAATAAACGCGGGAACAAAACAAGAGCATAACTGAAACAACTTCAGAAGAGCTCAAGAAACGTTATCCTGGGTATCCACCATGCTGGCAATAAGCTTAGCAAGCTGATTAGCTTTGTCCTGTTTGGCGCTAAAATCCCCCAACGCTTGCTGTTGCACCAAAAAGTATGCATCTGAATGCTCCAGGGACTTCCGCAGTCCTTCCGCTTCTTGTCGCACCACAGCTGATCGATGTCTTTCAGCTTGTAGTTGAGACTCAAGAAACCGAACTGATTTAGACAGTGAGTTTGAATAGCTTGTGCAAGCGGTAGTGTCCAGTAACTCGAACACTAAACCAAGATAGGACTTTGGGGTTGTCTCGCTGTCTTCAAAATAGTCTTCCTTAGCTATTTTATCAGCTTTGTTGGAGACCAACAAGGATGTGTCACTATCCTGAACCTTATCTGCATTACTTCCTTTACCATTGCTTAATAAGGCACTCTTCCCCAATATTCTAGCAGCATTCTAAAAGAAGAAACAAGGAGACACATAACAAGGTTAGCATGTACTAGTATATGAAACTCATTTCAGTGAACCAGTTCATTAGTAAGGTGGATAGGATTAAACTACCAAGTCTTCTATTGCCAAGTACTAGTACATAATAAAAGCATCAAACAAACATATATCTATGTCCTATGGTCACTGCATTGTCTTGCCAAATCAAAATAGAGACATGATTCAAATCATATCAGTTCAAGACAAAGAAGCAGCGAAAGAATACAAAGCATGGGAAACTACACGACACAACAAGATTTCAGATGGGTACCATGGGTCTACATGTACAAAAACACTATTGGATCTGTTGTGATGCTAGTAATGTGCATGATATGAAAGTCAACTGTATACACAATTGAAATTGAAATCAACAGAGCTATTGATAAGAGCAAACCTATTAAAGAAACATGCATGAACATATCTGCTGTGCCATTGGAGTTTCGATTGGATCCTTCAATTTAAAAATAAGTTTGTATGAGTAAATACAGTGATACAAGTGCAAAGCAATCATAGTTAAAAAAGGCGCGCCTAAGCAAGCACTTAAGCGCGCCTAGGCTCTAGGCGTTGGCAAAACGCATTGTGCATAACTACGCATAATCTGTGCATAACTGCGCATAAGCATGCGCTTTGGTCAGTAAAGCGCAAGGCGGTGGCAAAACGCACAATTAACGCCTAGCGCTCTTTTGAACTATGATAGCAATGGAATCTTAAATTAGAACAGTTGTTATTCAGGTTTAGGGACTTGTTCTACATGAATAGAGTATAGTAAGACGCAAGAATATAATACTTAAAATAGAAAATGAGCTCATAGACCTTACCACATTCTTGGTTCGGGACCAGTACAGAACAAGGGGTTCCCAATCATCGTCCAGTAAATGTGTCTCAGGAGAACGTAAGGGAATTTGATGAGTTTCTTCACTACTAGGAAAAGGGCTATAGATATGATTGATACTAATGGCGCACCTGGTAGGTAGTGCGCCACTACTATATACTAATGGCACACTGGTTGGAGGTACGCCATTAGTGTGGAAGACACTAATGGCGCACCATGAACACGGTGCGCCACTAGTATTGAATTTTTTTTCCATTTTTCCATACATACTAATGGCGCATGATGTCAAAGTGCGCCATTACTAGTTCTAACAAGTAATGGCACACCTTGCAGATAGTGCGCCATTAGTATATATATATATATATATATATATATATATATATATATATTACTTTTTTGCAAAACTACTAATGGCACTCGATCTCGATCCCCCTCCCTCTCGATAGCTATCCCCCTCGCCAGATCACCCTCGCCGCCGAGCACCCCCCACCCTCCCCCGGTCCACCGCCGCCGACGACCCCCCGCACCCTCCCCCGCTCCACCGCTACCGACGACCCACCGCACCCTCCCCCGCTCCACCGCCGCCGCCGACACCCCGCACCCTCCCCCGGCCCGCTCCATCGCCGCCGACGACCCACCGCACCCTCCCCCGCTCCACCGCCGCCGCCAACACCCCGCACCCTCCCCCCCAGCCCGCTCCATCGCCTCCGCCGACACCCGCACCCTCCCCCACTCCACCGCCGCCGCCGACACCCCGCACCCTCCCCCGGCCCGCTCCACCGCCGCCGCCGACACCCGCACCCTCCCCCACTTTTTGAAGATATTTTTAAATAACAAATTTGATGATATTTTCAAATAAGAAATTTGATGATATCTTCAAATAACAAATTTGATGATATTTTCAATTAAAAATAAAAAAAATTGATGATATTTTTTTAAAAAAAATTGATGATATCTTCTGTTCTAGTGCTCATGAAAATAACAAATTTGATAAAAAATCAAATTATTAGATGCAACAAGAAATAATGAAAAAAAATGTTACTAATGGCGCACCAGAGTGGGTGCGCCAATGCTGTAAAAAAAGTTACTAAAGGCGCACCACGGGGTGGTGCGCCATTGCTATAGCTGGATACCCCTTCGCCCGATCCCCCCTTCCCTCTCCCTCGCCAGATCCCCCTTCCCTCCCTCGCCGGCCACACCCGCTCCGACGACCCCCTGCCCGCTCCAACGACCCCCGCGCCCGCTCCACACCCGCTCCGGCTCCCCCGCGCCCGCTCCGATGACCCCCGCGGCCAGCCATTTGAGCTCGACGACTCTGCATCGTGCGGATCGAGGTCTTCTTCCACCTCCGTCCATCGCGGCCTCACCGTCGATCCGCGTCACCTCGTCAACCCCGACCCCGCACGAGCTCGCCATTGTCTTCCTCTCGGTGAGCTGCACCGGTTCCCCTTCCCCCACCTTTGATTTCATCGCCCCCCGTGGTCGTGCTCCCCTCGGCCCCTGGCCGCGCCCTGGCCCCGCCCAGGCGCGCTCACCGCACCGCCACCGCGCCTCCACTATGCTCGGGCCGCGCCCTGGCCTCGCGCGTCATCGATGCGTCATCATTAAAGAATGAAGCATGGATGCCCCAGCCGGCCAGGCCATCATCTGCTGGAGGCCTCGCCTCGTACGATCAGATCGGATCGGGCGGCCGGGCGGCACTGTTGGCCGTCCTCTCATTGCTGCCGGGGCGGGCGGTGGCATTCCCAGGGCCACTGCCAGTGCCAGGCAGGTCTGGTTTGGGGTGTGTGCTGGTGCCTTCAATTCACGCATCGATGACGCGCCCTGGCCATCCAAATTTGAAGAAATGGAATGGTAGTGCAGTTTCAAAAAATGAAAGCAGCAGATGTTTGCTATATGGGTAGTGCAGTTTCTAAACATGAAAGCAGCAGATGTTTGCTATATTAGGACCTCTCCCAAGTACAGTAGATATTAGTCTAGTTCCCTTGCACTTGTAGCCACTGACTAGAATATAAAGCTGTAGAATTTGTTGTATTTACTGCTTAAGATTGGTTAGGAAATTACTGGTGAGCAAGCTGCATGCTAGTGTGCATATTTTTGCAGCACTGTACTAATTCTGAGAGAATCAGGCCATTTGGAGGTTGAGTAGAGACTACAGAGGATCAATCTAGCTGCTGCTGCTGATTAGTTGTGATGAAATTCATATATGCCGTTTGGAAATGATCAATGATTGGTAGTGATTCAGTTCAAGCAATGATTAAAGATGATCCAGTCCCACTATCTTTTATGCTTATTAACTTATTTTGCTATTTTTGGTGATAGTTCTGAACTGGTAAATAAGTTAACATGCGTAAGTGAGACTTGGCATTTTAAAGCTTAGGGTCTTCAACTTCAACTATGAATTGGGATGATAATGTTATTTTGCCTTCTTAACAGAATGGTGTCATAATCAGACTATATAGTAAAAAGAAATTTTGCCTTCTTTCATGATGCATAGACTATATTTGCCATGCTGCAAAAAGAAAAGAAATTTGCCATGGTGCATATAGTAAAAACAATGCCACCATTGTGTCGTGATGATTTTGCAGGTACCCCGAGAGGCCCTTGAGTTTGCTGGAATGTCGATTAACTTCCGTTCCGGCAAATTCGGGTACTCCATATGTCCTATTTTTAGCAAAGGTAATGTTGAAATTTTCCGTGAATTTTAGCATGACTTTGCTAAAAATAGGACATATGGGGTACTTGCGACTAATGCCTGTTATCATGCATGTTTTATGATCTGTTGTAAGGGTACTAATTGGTCTCTTTTGCTTCTTACCAGAGATGGCGGGAAGCAGCCACCGCTGCTCTGCGACACCGCAGTACGAGTTGGATGCTTCCGAGTTCTTCACTATCATACTTGAGACTTCAGTATCATCCATGACGCAGGTATATAATACGAGAGATCTCCCCTTCACCCATCTCATTATGATATCTGTTGTTTGCTACATCACTCATTGTCCCAAACTGCAGAGGCTGCCTGACAGTTTTATGAACATGCTGATGGGTGAAGATCCGCCAAATAATGTGAAGCTGCGACAGGCCGGCAGCGGGTTTCGCAGGCAGTGGGATGTGGAGTTGGTGATCAAGAAGGGCCACATGTACTTGTCTCGTGGGTGGGAGAAGTTCTACCGTGCCTACGACCTGCGGCTGGGGTACTTCCTTCTCTTCAGGTACGACGACGACGCCACCATGCTCATCGTGAAGGTGTTCAACACGACTATGTGTCGCATGCGCTACGCTGCCGATGATGATGCCGGTACGTTCTGCCTCTTCTTATTCCTCTACATTTGGCTTTGTCTCACATCGATTGTTAACGGTCATTGTTGCATTTTGGACAGCTAATGGGAGCAGCAGCAGCAACACTGGCTACAGCCAAAGCAGCAGCGACTATGGCTGTAGCGAAAGCAGCATCGATTCTGGCTATAGCGAAAGTAGCAGCAATTCTGGTAGCAACATAGACAACAAGAAGGATGATCCGGACTGGAGTGCGGGAGAAGAGGAGCAGAGTGAGGATGAGGAGCTGCAGGATGACGATGAGCATCAGGCTGAGGATGACCTAGCGCTGGTGGTGGCTGACCAAGGGCAAGAGATGGTGGTGGCTGACCATGGGTAAGAGATGGAGGTGGCTAAGGATGACCTAGCGATGGTCGTGCCTGAAGGTGGCCTCGCGATGGTGGTGGTGCCTGACAATGACAACGCACCGGTGGTGGCGCCGGCGATCCCACAGCTGGGCGACATGACCACGCCAATTGTGATAGAAGACTACATCCCACTGCCTCCACTGCCTCCATCGCCTCACCGCTCTGGGCACATCAGGGAGAGGAAGGAGAAGGAGAAGGAGAAGAACAATGCATGAGAACTGAACTTTGTCAGGTATGTCAGATCTCCTATAGATTAGTTATCCAAAATGATATATATATATATATATATATATATATATATATATATATATATATATATATATATATATATATATATACTTAGTTACCTATGTTATCTCTAATATGCTTAGTTTCCTATAGGTTAGCTTCATTTTTACCTAAGTTGGCTCTAATATGCTAACTTAGAGCTTATATGTTTAGTTTCCTATAGGTTAGCTCCAAAATAACTTATGTTAGCACAAAATGATCAAGTTTACATAATAAGCTTATAGTCTTTTTCTTATTCTTCTTCTTTTCCAAAATAACATAGGTTAGCTTCATTTTACTTAAGTTGGCTCTAATATACTAACTTAGAGCTTATATGCTTAGTTTCCTATAGGTTAGCTCCAAAATAACTTATGTTAGCACAAAATGATCAAGTTTACATAATAAGCTTATAGTCTTTTTCTTTTTCTTATTTTCTCCAAAATAACATAGGTTAGCTTCATTTTACCTAAGTTGGCTCTAATATACTAACTTAGAGCTTATATGCTTAGTTTCCTATAGGTTAGCTCCAAAATAACTTATGTTAGCACAAAATGATCAAGTTTACATAATAAGCTTATAGTCTTTTTCTTATTCTTCTTCTTTTCCAAAATGACATAGGTTAGCTTCATTTTACCTAAGTTGGCTCTAATATACTAACTTAGAGCTTATATGCTTAGTTTCCTATAGGTTAGCTCCAAAATAACTTATGTTAGCACAAAATGATCAAGTTTACATAATAAGCTTATAGTCTTCTTCTTATTCTTCTTCTTTTCCAAAATTCTTCTTATTCTTCTTCTAGTGTTCTTCTTCTTCTAGTATTCTTCTAGTCTTCTTCTTTTTCTTCTTCTAACTTCTTGTTTATCATTTTGCAGATTTGATTTAATTGATGGAAGCTTGCGTGGATGGATTGCTTCTTTTCCATTTGTGTTTTTATTTTGTATCAATGTGAAACTTTTGTGAATTGATGGATAACGGTGTTGGATGAACAATGTGAAACTTTTGTAATATGTAACGATGGAACTATGTGTTGGCTATGTATGTATATACGATGGAACTTGTGTGTTGGCTATGTATGTATATATGATGGAACTTGTGTGTTGTCTATGATTGTTATATGGATGCTTGTTGTATATATATGTGTTGGATATCTCACAGGTGAAATAGTGACCTGAGATTAAGAAAAAAAATTAAAAATTGTTACTAATGGCGCACTACAATGTGATGCACCATTAGTATAGAAGACACTAGTGGCGCACTGTTGGCAAAACTAATGGCGCACTGCCTGGTGCGCCATTAGTATTACTAATGGCGCACCAGTGGTGCGCCATTAGTAAAAAATACTAGTGGCGTGCTACTAATGGCGCACTGGTAATGCGCCATTAGTAGGCAAAACTAGTGCGCCATTAGTAGGCTTTTTCCTAGTAGTGCTTTGCCAGTGAAGTACGTTTTCTTTAGGTAATTTTGATACTGCCACCAAGCATTCTTGAAGATAGGAGAGGTATTAGCACAGGTTACCTCATCCTGAGTTTCCAAATCGGTCCTTCTCTATAGAGAAAAATGGGAAAATTTGCTGTATTATAACCATCGTGGAGGTAGGATGTATGGGACGAAGCAAAGTAATTGCCATGAATAACATTACTTACACATAACTCCTGGACAAACACCTGCAACTAGCATTTTCCTTCATCTTTAGTATAATATTTCCAAGATGGGAAGATACACACATATGATTTAACAACATCAAATGCGATAGATGCTAAACTACGACTAGCTGGTTGTGCTTCCCCCACAGGAATAGGTGTACTAACTGGTGGAGTTGGGGTTCGCCGTGATAGTACTGGCCCTTTGGGCACTGGAGCTGCCTTACTAACTGCTCTTTTTTGGGAGCTCTGTGGTGGAGATGGTGCTGTGTCAACAGGAACTGGGTTACTATCGGCTGGGGTTGGGGTTAGATTGGGTGAAGTTAGTTCTCTGTCCATCGCAGTAGGGGTACAATCTGAGAGAGTTTGGGTTATGTGTGGTAGGGATGGTTCTTGTGCATGTACAACTGGGGTGCTATCTCCACCAAGAGGTAGCACTGTTTTATTTGAAGACCGTGTTTTTATTCCGCTAGATATTGGCATCACCCGCTCCAATTCAAATGGCTGATAAACAGGAAACATAGTTGAATGTACAGACATTGTATCAGAGACAGATGCAATAGATAGTGTGGAAAAAAGAGGGCATAAAATAGTTGACATGTATATTGTTTAACTAAAACGGATAGCATGACATAATTTCACATATATGATGTCTATCTAAACTGGATAGCATAGCATAACATAATTCAAAGATAGGATGAATAACTAAACAAGATCGCACGACATAATTCACCTACATGTTATCTAAGTAATCAGGATCGCATCATTTAATTCACATATGTGATTTATATGCTAAATAGAGGGTATTCGATATGATGTCTGAACTAAGAACATGGTGTTGAATATTGTGTATATGATGTCTAAACTATGCAATGCAAGACACCGTATGCATGCTATGAGCAGTATAACCGTGCCAAGTTAGAGCATACACCTCAGTGGGGGAATAGGACTGGTCATCTGTCTCTGAATCCATCTCTCAGGAGCTATCGGGACCCAACAAGAGATCTGCTTCGACAGGTAGCACTGTCTGCTCTGAAGGCCTTGTTTTCACTCCAGATTTTTCCATCTCCCACCCAAATGGCTAATTCACAGGAAGAGTAGTTTAATGTACAAACATTGTCGACAAATGGAAATGTAATGAAGAAAAGGATGGGCAAGATATCATTCAAATATATGATGTCTGGTTAAACAGGATGGCATTGCACATTTCACATATATTATGGCTGTCTAAAAGACATGAGACTACATAATTCCCATATATGATATAGAAACTAAACAGGTGGCATTACAGAACATGTCTAAACTAAGCAGATGACATATATGATGTCAAAAGTATGCACTGCAAGGCAACATATGCATGATATGACTAACATCATCATGCCAAGGTAGAGCAAACACCTTGGGAGGTAAATAGGAGTGGTCAGCGGCGTCTAAATCCACCTCAGAACAGATATCTTCCTCTGGATTACAATCTAAAGAGGGGTGGGGAGGGTTTGCCATTGAACCCTCCATGGAGCGATGTCTGCATGACATTGTATTGCCGTGCAAAACTCTTCTCTTTTTCTCGACATGTTCAGCATGACTATGTACAATATCTGACATGCATACGAAAAAAATATGGTGAGATTATGTAAGGAGAACATGCAGAAATTTAGAGTGATGGTAACAACTAGTGGATTGACATTTTTCTGTTGAACCAAAATAGCCCTAATGGATCAACCTGAATGTATAGTAATTAGTGATGCAACAAGTGTACAACCTCTTTGCCGTAGCCGTGTCGACCTCAGCATCATTGGGTTGGTCGCTGAAGCAGTTGAGGCAGAGGTGGCTGTCAGAGGTGTGGAGGAAGATCTGAGGAATCTATAGACGGCATCCAGGGCACTGCTCTGTTGTGATGGATCATTCTGTCGTTGGAGCAGCTCCGGTGAGCCGTAAGACGTCAAGGCTGAAGCAGCACAAGACAGACATCAATAATCTCAAGTGGGATTCTAATAGCATCTCCAATAGATGATGTAAAATGGATGTAAAATTAACATTACCAAAAGCCACCTGACTACAACAGATGAGGTAAAAATTGTTGACTCTAAACTTAACTGTTAAAACTGAAATTTACTGTGGAATCTGAATGCTACTATCAAAACTGAACACAATGGCAGCAGAGAGGCACTTGACATGTAGTTTAGGAAGGGCCCGCAGTTCTTCTTCAACCTGCACCCCCCTGAGCCGCCAGCCACCACCGGCCGAACCGCCGGCCCCAGCGCCGCCTCGCCAGCCCGAAACAACTCGCCACCGCCGCCCCGGCAAGCCCTCTAGGCCCCCCGCCCCCACCCTGAACCCTAAGATAGATAGTGGGGTACCTCTCCGGTGAGCCCCCGTCCCTGCTGCGGGTGGTTCTTCCTTAACTCCGGCGAGCCCCCCAACCACTCAAAATCGACTGACTCAAAAGTCAATTCAGTCGACTGAAGTGTGGCTTAATCGGAGAAGAGCAACAGCACGAGCGAGGGGGAGAGCAGCAGCAATAGCTGGGCGAGCGAGCGAGCGAGCGAGAGCCGGAGCAGCAGCGCGAGCGAGCGAGAGCTAGAGCAGCAGCAGCAGATCCGGCTGGTATGGACGCCGCCGCCGAAGGGGCCTCGCACTGTGGGAGATCCGCCATGGAGATGTCACCCTCGGCGCCGGCTTCAGGGTAGCCGCTCCATCGGGTGTGGGATGGAGCACCGTTGGCGCTGGGAGGTCGAGTTAAGGAGAAGGTGCAATGCGATGAGTGTACAACCTCTTTGGTGGCGCCGAGTAGGACTCGGCTTCGTCCGAGGAGTCGGTGAGGATGCTGTAGTTCCAGTGGAGCAGGTTAAGGGTGCGCTATGGGGATGGAGCAGCCGTGATAAACGAGGCGATCATCGGAGCAGCTCCTTGGAGGTAGAGGACGGGGCGGCTGAACCGGCGGGACAGCAAGATGGACGAAGGATCCTCATCCGAGGAGGTGGACGAGGGACGTCGAGCTGTTGCAGTGGACGACGTCGTCGGGGAATAGGCTCCGGCTGGGCAGCGGTGACATGGCGGACGGAGGAGGGTGGGGTTTCACGGCTGGAGCGGAGAGGTTATGGCGGCCTGGGATTTCGAATGGCAAAAAGGGGGCGATGGGAGGGTGTGAAGCATGACTTAGGGACACGCTTGTCCAAAATGTAGGGTGTGTTACAAAAGTACCCCCTACCGATTTGAACTAGCAGTCCTTTAGGCTCAGGGTTAGAAGGGGGATTTCGCGTGTCGGGATTTGGCAGCTGGAGGGAGTTTTCGCGCGCGTTGTAATTTCGGTATAGCAAGGCGCGGGTTGTGAAGGCGCCAGTTTTGGGAGCACGATATCTGAATTTGCGGGATATAACAAGACGTTGAATTTTAGGGACAAGCCTAACGTGTAGTAATATTGTACTTGTACATACCAAATCAATTCGTACTTCCCTCAACCAAAAAGAAAACGAAAAAATAAAACTATTCACACCACACAAAGAGAGTCTTGCCCCGTTTTACTATACAAATGCTATTCAAAGCTACTCCCTCCTTCCATCTATATAGGGCCTAATGTGTTTTTCGATGCTAACTTTGACCAAATATTAGAGCAATGATATATGACATGCAACTTACACAAAGCACACCGTCAAATTCGTCTGTGAAAGGTTCTTTCAATGATATAATTTTCACATTGTGCATGTCATGTACTATTAATCTTGTCAATAGTCAAAGGCAGTCTTAAAAATCTCATTACGCCCTATATAGATGGAAGAAGGGAGTATGAATCCATGTTATGTCCGATTAAATTTTTTCGCTTGCTGTATAATACATGTAACCTACTCATACCAACATTTTAGTGCATTCCAAATGTCTATACTACCGCTGCAATTCGAACTAAATTTAAATTCGTTTCTCTATTTCAATAAGAATCTACAATCATGATTGTTGCCAACTTCAACCATCATAGTTTCCTTGCTATCCGCCAGATATAAATCGAACAGCCTATAATGCAGGATGGCAGGCACACCATCATCAACAACTCCGTTTTTTATAAGGGTAGAGATAAAATATATTAAATGTAGTATAACATGTTCATAAACACACCATGTGTATCACCGTTATATATATTCACACATGCGTCCGTTTAAAACACTATGATAAATTCATCAAATATCCGAATTTGCTTTTTATAATGAAGTATATATGATCTCTATTCGTATTTTACACCCACACAACCCTCTTATCTTTGTAGCTAGCGCTAACTTTCTCTTGTGCATGCACACGCCCGCATCCCTCTCACCCCCCCCCCTCAGCATTCTCTAGCTCCATCGCGCAAATTCGTCTTTTCACTTTAGGTCGTTCACCCACTGTGTGTGTAGGACCCCCAGCTCCTTCTTTACGGCACACATCGATCGATATGCCTCTCTAGCCAGGTGCGCCTAGCACAAACACAAGCTTCCCCTCTTCTCTTGTCACCGTCCATGCCTCACTCCCACCACTCTTTTCATCGTTCTCGTTCTCGTTCTCGCACACTCCTACATGCATCCCTCTCTCTATATCCTTCTCCTCATGCCTCATTTGCTTCTAACACACACATGCATGTATACTGATCAATCTCTCAACATATACCTAGATCAACTTTAACTACCCCCCCCCATCGATCGACGTAACTCACAAGTTATGTCTCTCCTTTCTCTAACAAAGGGCGATTGATCTTCCTATGTAGTTACATCTGCTTACCACAGCCACATCGTCCCCCCTCATCATTCGTGCATGCCTCCTGACCCGTCTCTCACACGCACGTGCACAGACAACAAGCAGTCATCTCCTCTCTTATTGATATTGCGGGCGTGCCCTCCGTTTGTCCAGTAAGCCTATCCCACCATTTGTTAGAAGCAACTCCACTACCACCCCCTCCAACACTCTAGCTCTGTCTCTCTCCCAACCTTATTCCTCTCCTGCACATATGCATGGATGCCGATCGATCTCCCTTAATACATGAGGCAGATCGATCTCCTTAATACATGAGGTAGGCCTCTCTCCTCCTCCACACATATACCAGCCATTGTTCCTCTATAGTTAATTGGGCCTCCCTCTTCCCCCACCACACACCGATAGTCGAGCACTGCAGGTAGGTATCCATGCCATAGAGACAAACTGCACATGTCCCCTCTCACGTTGCAGTAGGCCAACCACTCTATATCTTTGACGTGGGCACACACAAATTCAATGGCACTCTTTATCGATCGCGCGCACACACACACATCATCCCTCTCTTCGATTCTATGGACACCTCAAGCCGATGATACCTCCACTCTATTCTTGTGGATCGTCCCCTCTATATATATGTTATATCCAGGACTCTATTTCACACATATTGCATATGTTACATTTTTTGATTGACCCCCCCCCCCCCAAAACTCTCAAGAACCCACACACTATATCTCTCTAGGTTTGTATCTCTCTCACACAACCCCACGTAGGTGGTGTACGTATACAAGAAGAGAATAGGTGCACCGTGCACGTACTCATGCTTCGTGCCCAGACACAACCGCGCGGGTACATGGTGGAGCTCATTTCTTTACGAAATGGCAGCCCACGTGCTAATTTGAACGCCTGTAGCGGTTGTTTACCTAGGGAGGTCGTGTACCACGCGTGCACGAAACAATGTTCGACTTGACGTGTTGCCGCATTATTTTTAAATAAAGTTATAGCACTCAATGGCACGTACACATAATATAAAACGGTTTTTATGGAGAAAAAGGTAGTCCGCTCACTATATACAATGGAGCCTTGCGTGCCTGGTTTGTCGCTCTTCAGAGTATCTCACACAAGGTTGTGGTGGCCTCTCTCTCTCTCACCGTTGGTCATTGATCCGGCCGCATCCCGTCCGCCGGGGGAAAGGGAGTGCGGTGGCCTCTCTCTCTCTCACATTTGGTCACTGATCCAGCCGCATCCCGTCCTCCGGGGAAAAGGGAGGAAGTGCATCGTTTCTCCGTTCGACGACGCCGAGGCAGCATATCCCGATCTACGGTACACACCGTTCTCTCTAACCAAGCTCCGGCATGGCAGGGCCTACGCCACCTGCTCGCAGATTCCGCCCGCCGCCGCGCACCTAGTTACATCTCGACGACCTCTAGGTATCCCCTCCAGCCTTGCTCCACTGCCCGTCTTCCCACGTCGCTGCATGTGGATCTTCCATAGTTCTTTTCCCAAAATGTAGCTCGTCCGCCGTACTTTCCATATTGCATTCTCGTCCTCACACCGTTTTAGACAAACACAACTGTGTTGTTATCTTCCCTTAGGACAAGGAATATGCTTCTTTTTTGTCATCGCATGTGTCATCAACTGTTATTGGCCAGTAATTGTTTCCTTTCTACCTATTTTTTGCAAACAGGGCTATCCATTTCACCTCATTGCAATTGCGACCTTTTGGTGAACTGCACAAATCACTTTTTTCTGAAGAGTATTTTGTGCAGTTGTACTAAAATGTCACACGTGCAATGTCTCTACATTTCAGTACGACTTCACAAAGGGAGATTGGTTTTGCTCTATCGTCCTCATCCAACTCCGAGCCTAATCTTCTCCAACTAGTTAGTCTTAAGAGAGACTGCAAAGGTGACCCGCTTCTATTTGTGTGTTTATTGTTTCATCAGTAGTCCTCTATTATCGTAATCACACTTAATATCTTTGGAACAAGGACGCTCAGCTCTATTTTAGTGGAACTGCACAAAATGATCGGAATGTTTCATGCTCCAGACAGCTACTTTTTTCCCAGCATGCCTTGTTGATTTAGATAGAGCTGGGGGGACATTGCTGCCAATGAAAGCATGGATCAATTTTAATTTAACACCTTCTGACAACTCTGTCTTCAGTTGTGATGTAATTATTAGCTCCGATCTGCTAATAATTGACATGCATTAGCAAGGAAGTTAGTTTTTTATTGTTTCCGAAAGAGCATCAATGGCAAGACACACGAAACAAAAGCTGAAAGCTCACACCATTGTACAATTTCATGTTGCTGGAAAATTATTTGTATAGTACGTCAATTATGTAAACAAATGATGGAAGCTTGATAGCATTGCCAGAAGCCTCTTCATCATCCGGGTCCATGTGCCATGCACAAAATTATACTCCTTCGTTCCTAAATATTTGTCTTTTTACAAATTTCAAACAGGCATATTTTAGAGTGTAGATTCACTCATTTTGCTTCGTATGTGTACTCCCTCCGTTCCTAAATATTCTATTCGTCTTTCTAGAGATTTCAACAAGTGACTACATACGGAGCAAAATGAGTGAATCTACACTCTAAAATATGTCTATATACATCTGTATGTGCTAGTCCATTTGAAATCTCTAAAAAGACAAATATTTGAGTAGTCACTCGTTGAAATCTCTAGAAAGACAAATACTCCGGAGTATATTTAAGAAACAAGGGGGTAGTGCACAACCTCATGGGAGACTCAGCCCGGTCATTGCGCTGCATTAATAGTGAGTAATGAGCAGTGAAATCATAAGACCCGCCTTTCCCACTGTAAGTTGCTCTGAAGAAGCAACCATCAATACGCTCTTCTTTGAATCCACTCATACTACTCCATCCGTCATTGTTTATACAGCGCTCTTCAGAAAAAAGAAAAAAAAATCTGTGGGAGCAAGGCGACTAGCGATCGGCCTGAAAAATATCATTGGTAGTTATAGCACGGCGTCTATTACTAGAGGGAGTAATGCGTACACACATGCATGCAGTGCTTCCACCCCGGGTACACACATGCATGCACTTACTCCACTCTGTAGTAGTACAGAGTACATGGAGAGAAAATTGTGGACTTGATTGCGGTTACCACACCCTAATTAATTGAGCATTAAACCAAACGCGTCTAAAGTCTCTCTGGTGCTGGAAATGCATTGAGAGAAATGCATCATAATGAAGAGCGCCCTGTAAACTGTGACGGAGGGAGGAGTAGTATGAAGGTGCAAAACCAAGTACGCGTATGGCCAGTCGGTCAGCGCACCTCCTCTTGGCATATCACTGACACGTGGGATAGGAGTGTGAGCAAACCGATCTCAATTGATAGCAAAGAACCAACCCGCCGTTCCTTGGCCCTGTTTGGATCATGGGGTTAGAGCTAGTTTGGGTTAGTTGGGGGCTCAAATAACCCAAAAGTATCCAAACAGGGAGGGTTAGAGTGGGTTAGTTCCATCTAACCCAACTATCCCGATGGAGAAGTGCTTATTTGGGTTAGAGTGGGTTAGAAAATAACTCTATTTCTAACTGTGTTAGAGTATCCAAACAGGGCCGATATCATTCATTACATGTTGGGCTGCCGTTTTCCGCCCTTCTGCGGAATAAACGTGTACTTTATCTGAGATAAAAAAAATAAGAGTACAGACGCTCCACCATGCGGTTCTAGTTGTAGTACTACTCATACTACTGTGCTTGGCTCTTCGCCTCTTTGTGAAGTCGAACAATGATTGTACTCCACATGTTGGGTACTACAGTGTATGCCTCTAACATTCTGACACCGAATGGACTATTGCATGTCCATCGAGGGTAGGTTGCATTAGTCAAAAGGCGTAAGTGAGCTTCACCTTGTCCTGCAAGCTTCTCCTCATTCTGCGAGTTGATGGGACACACCAAAAAGTAGTGCTAGTCCATACTCCCCCCTTTCCGGTTAATATGGCTTAATCTTTTTTGCGGGTAAATGAGAGAGCTTTATTCATATATAAGCATTCTTAGGACGATCAGCCAAGACGTTGGTCACTAGGAAGCGAGGTACCCCGCAAAAAAAGAAGTAGGAAGCAAGGTGTTTCATCAAGCCAGCTCTCGGCCACATTCAAAGTGCAGCAAGCACGGTTCACACGAAGATGCGCCGCAACGTTTGCTGACCTGTTTACATGCTGAATAACAAAAAAAAGAGGAAATATTACCGAGCGCTACTATTTGTAACAGGATATGAGCCAGAATTAAGCGAGAATTGTGGCGAGTGTTCCATGCAATCAACTTCCATTATCACATGCGAGAACCCTCGAAGAGAACCAAATGTGTTGAAGATTGCTTTATCACATTTTAAAATTATAATAAGAGTGCAGACACTCCTTCATCCGGTTCCTAGTACTAGTATAGTACGTACCTTTATAGACTATAGTAGTAGTACTAGTACTAGTAAACTTTACGCTTGGCTAGTCGCCTATTCGGGAAGTCGAACAATAATAGCACTAGTAGTATAGTGTATGCTTCTGGCAATCTGACACTGAATTAATTGTTGCACGTTGCTACCTCTTGAGCACTGCGTTGGTTTTCCCCGAAGAGGAGAGGATGATGCAGCAAAGTAGCGTAAGTATTTCCCTCAGTTTTTGAGAACCAAGGTATCAATCCAGTAGGAGACCATGCACAAGTCCCTCGTACCTACACAAAACGATAGCAACTCGCAACCAACGCGATTAGGGGTTGTCAATCCCTTCACGGTCACTTACGAGAGTGAGATCGGATAGATAATATTTTTGGTATTTTTCATAGATAGATGCAAAGTAAAAAGTAAAAGGAAAAGTAAAAACAAAGCAAGTAAATAAAGTGATAGAGATTGATATGATGAGAATAGACCCGGGGGCCATAGGTTTCACTAGTGGCTTCTCTCAAGAGCATAGATATTCTATGGTGGGTGAACAAATTACTGTTGAGCAATTGACAGAATTGAGCATAGTTATGAGTATATCTAGGCAATGATCATGTATATAGGCATCACGTCCAAGACAAGTAGATCGAAATGATTCTGCATCTACTACTATTACTCCACTCATCGACCGCTATCCAGCATGCATCTAGAGTATTAAGTAAAACAGAGTAACGCCTTAAGCAAGATGACACATGATGTAGAGGGATAAATTCATGAAATATGATAAAAAAACCATCTTGTTATCCTCGATGGCAACAATACAATACGTGCCTTGCAACCCTTTCTGTCACTGGGTAAGGACACCGCAAGATTGAACCCAAAGCTAAGCACTTCTCCCATTGCAAGTACTACCAATCTAGTTGGCCAAACCAAAAAGGATAATTCGAAGAGACTTGCAAAGATAACTCAATCATACATAAAAGAATTTAGAGAAGAATCAAATATTTTCCATAGATAATACTAGATCATAAACCCACAATTCATCGGTCTCAACAAACACACCGCAAAAAGAAGATTACATCAAATAGATCTCCACAAGAGAGGAGGAGAACTTTGTATTGAGATCCAAAAAGAGAGAAGAAGCCATCTAGCTACTAGCTATGGACTCGAAGGTCTGCAGTAAACTACTCACACTTCATTGGAGGGGCTATGGTGTTGATATAGAAGCCCTCCATGGTGGATGCCCCCTCCGGCGGAGCTCCGTAACAGGCCCCAAGATGGGATCTCGTGGATACAGAAGGTTGCGGCGGTGGAATTAGGTTTTTGGCTCCTGTTCTGATCGTTTGGGTATATGTAGGTATATATAGGAGGAAGGAGTACGTCGGTGGAGCGTCAGGTGGCCCACGAGGTAGGGGGGCGCGCCCAGGGGGCACGCCATCCACCCTCGTGACCGCCTCTGGGACTTCTTGGAGTAGGGTCCAAGTCTCCTGGATCACGTTCGGTTGGAAAATCACATTCCCGAACATTTCATTCCGTTTTGACTCCGTTTGATATTCCGTTTCTTCGAAACACTGAAATAGGCAAAAAAACAGCAATTCTGGGCTGGGCCTCCGGTTAATAGGTTAGTCCCAAAAATAATATAAAAGTGGAAAATAAATCCCAATATAGTCCAAAACAGTAGATAAAGTAGCATGGAGCAATAAAAAATTATAGATACGTTGGAGACGTACCAGGCATCCCCAAGCTTAATTCCTGCTCGTCCTCGAGATGCTAAATGATAAAAAAGAATTTTTGATGCAGAGTGATACTTTGGCATAATTTCAATGTAAATCTTCTTAATTGTGATATGAATATTTGGATCCGAGAGATTCAAGACAAAAGTTCATATTGACATAAAAAAAATAATACTTCAAGCATACTAATCAAAGAAATCATGTCTTCTCAAAATAACATGGCCAAAGAAAGTTATCCCTACAAAATCATATAGTCTATGCTCCATCTTCCCCACAGAAAATATTTAAATCATGCACAACCCCGATAACAAGCCAAGCAATTGTTTCGTACTTATGACATTCTCAAAACTTTTTCAATCTTCACGCAATACATGAGCGTGAGCCATGGATATAGCACTATAGGTGGAATAGAAGGATGGTTGTGGAGAAGACAAAAAGAGGGAAGATAGTCTCACATCAACTCGGCGTATCAACGGGCTATGGAGATGCCCATCAATAGATATCAATGTGAGTGAGCAGGGATTGCCATGCAACGGATGCACTAGAGCTATAAGTATATGAAAGCTCTACAAAAGAAACTAAGTGGGTGTGCATCCAACTCACTTGCTCATGAAGACCTAGGGCATTTTGAGGAATCCCATCATTGGAATATACAAGCCAAGTTCTATAATGAAAAATTCCCACTAGTATATGAAAGTGACAAAATGAGAGACTCTCTATCATGAAGATCTTGGTGCTACTTTGAAGCACAAGTGTGGTAAAATGATAGTAGCATTGTCCCTTCTCTCTTTTTCTCTCATCATTTTTTATTTGGGCCTTTCTCTCTTTTTTTGGCCTCTTTTTTAATTTATTTTTATTTTTTTCGTCTGGAGTCTCATCCTGACTTATGAGGGAATCATAGTCTCCATCATCCTTTCCTCACTTGGGACAATGCTCTAATAATGATGATCATCACACTTTTATTTTTCTTACAACTCAACAATTACAACTTGACACTTAGAGCAAAGTATGACTCTATATGAATGCCTCCGGCGGTGTACCGGGATATGCAATAAATCATGAGTGACATGTATGAAAGAATTATGAACGGTGGCTTTGCCACAAATACAATGTCAACTACATGATCATGCTAGCAATATGATAATGATGGAGCCTGTCATAATAAACGGAATGGTGGAAAGTAGCATGGCAATATATCTCGGAATGGCTATGGAAATGCCATGATAGGTAGGTATGGTGGCTGTTTTGAGGAAGGTATAAGGTGGGTGTATGATAACGGCGAAAAGTGCGCGGTATTAGAGAGGCTAGCAAAGGTGGAAGGATGGGAAAAGTGTGTATAATCCATGGACTCAACATTAGTCATAAAGAACTCATATACTTGTTGCAAAAATCTAGAAGTTATCAAAGCAAAGTATTACGCGCATGCTCCTAGGGGGATAGATTGGTAGGAAAAGACCATCGCTCGTCCCCGACCGCCACTCATAAGGAAGACAATCAATAAATAAATCATGCTCCGAATTCATCACATAACGGTTCACCATACGTGCATGCTACGGGAATCACAAACTTCAACACAAGTATTCTTTGAATTCACAACTACTTAACTGGCATGACTCTAATATCACCATCTTCATATCTCAAAACAATTATCAAGCATAAAACATATCTTAGTATTCAATGCACTCAAAAGAAAGTTTCACATATCTTGAACACCAAGTATATTAACATTATGCAAATTACCATGCTATTAATGACTCTCAAAATAATCTAAGTGAAGCACTATGAGCAAAACTGTCAAGCTCAAAAGATATAAGTGAAGCACATAGAGTATTCTAACAAATTCCAATTCATGTATGGCTCTCTCAAAAGGTGTGTACATCAAGGATGATTGTGGTAAACTAACAAGCAAAGACGCAAATAATACAAGACGCTCCAAGCAAAACACATATCATGTGGTGAATAAAAATATAGCTCCAAGTAAATTACCGATGGAAGTGGACGAAAGAGGGGATGCCTTCCGGGGCATCCCCAAGCTTTGACTTTTTGGTGTCCTTGGATTATCTTGGGGGTGCCATGGGAATCCCCAAGCTTAGGCTCTTGCCACTCCTTGTTCCATAACCCATCAAAAGAATTCACCCAAAACTTGAAAACTTCACAACACAAAACTCAACAGAAATCTCGTGAGCTCCGTTAGAGAAAGAAAACAAAAGACTACTTCAAGGTACTGTAATGAACTCATTCTTTATTTATATTGGTGTTAAACCTACTGTATTCCAACTTCTATATGGATTATAAACTATTTTACTAGCCATAGATTCATCAAAATAAGCAAACAACACACGAAAAACAGAATCTGTCAAAAGCAGAACAGTCTGTAGCAATCTGTAACTAACGCAAACTTCTGGAACTCTAAAAATTCTACCAAAATAGGAAGTCCTGGACAATTTGTTTTTTGAACAGCAGCAAACAGAGTCAACGCAAAAGAACGTTCCTGTGATTTAACATAACTATATTCGTGCGTGCAAGGTTTCTGTTTTTCAGCAGAATCAAATCAACTATCATCGTAGGTTATCCTATAGGTTCTACTTGGCACAAACACTAATTAAAACATAAAACCACATCCAAATAGAAGGTAGATGTATTATTTATTCCTAAACAGAAGAAAAAACAAAAACACAAAATAAAATTGGGTTGCCTCCCAACAAGCTCTATCGTTTAACGCCCCTTGCTAGGCATAAAAGCAAGGATAGATCTAGGTAGTGCCGTAGTAATAAGATAGATCGGTGAAACTCGTTTCATATTCTCTATGTTCGGCAGCAAGTTTCCTTTGAGGCAAGCAAAAGTAATCAAAAGGGCTAAATTTAGTGGGACAAAGATCCCCAAGATAAATCACAGGAGGAACGAGTTCCTCCCTTGGCCCTTCATAGTGCACAACTATTTCATCACTGAAAGCATTCTTTTGGCAAAATCTTGTGAGACTATACTCGAGAGAGTATCCTAGCTCATTATTTCTAAGGGCAAAATCATTATTAAGCTCGTTAATGCAATCCACCAAGAGATTGATTGGAACCTTTTTCTAAGGTTTTCATTGAAAGCGACATAGTCCGAAGATTGAAAACGTCTAATTTCCTCTTGGTCATAGAGGATCGCTTCTATGGGTGGATGACCGGCGTCCACCCTATAGTGCGCAAAGATTTCTTTGTCTTCTCTTATGATAAATCTAAATTCATGAGCAAAAAGGATAGTAATAGCGCGATTAACAGAAGAGTACTCAATATTAGAGAATTCTAAGAAAATTCTCTATATGCAAGGATCATATGCATAAATTGTCTTTCAAGTTCAACCACAAGCATAGCGATAGCATCCGCAAGACTACTAGTTCTATGAAGAATAGAACAACCCATGGAAGGTAAAGCACCAGCACAAGTAAAGAAATCTTGAATAACACCTTTGCCAATGATGTTACCACTACCGATTCGAAACTTTTTAGTATGCAAGATAGGAGGTTCATCGGCCGGAGCCTCGGGATTTTCTGTGTTATCATTATAGTCCATATCGACGATAATCTCCCCAATTTCAGACATAGTGGCAATAAAAGCAAGGCGGAAGAAAGAAAACGAAAAAGGGAAAAGAGGAGGAGATTGGGAAAGAGAGGGCGAATAAAATAGCAAGGGTGAAGTGGGGGAGAGGAAAACGAGAGGCAAATGGCAAATAATGTAATGCGAGAGATAGGGATTGTGATGGGTACTTGGTATGGTTGACTTGCTTGCGTGAGCCTCCCCGGCAACGGCGCCAGAAATTCTTCTTGCTACCTCTTGAGCACTGCGTTGGTTTTCCCTGAAGAGGAGAGGATGATGCAGCAAAGTAGCATAAGTATTTCCCTCAGTTTTTGAGAACCAAGGTATCAATCCAGTAGGAGACCACACACAAGTCCCTCGTACCTACACAAAACGATAGCAACTCGCAACCAACGCGATTAGGGGTTGTCAATCCCTTCACGGTCACTTACGAGAGTGAGACCTGATAGATAATATTTTTGGTATTTTTGATAGATAGATGCAAAGTAAAAAGTAAAAGGCAAAGTAAAAACAAAGCAAGTAAATAAACTGATAGAGATTGATATGATGAGAATAGACTCGGGGGCCATAGGTTTCACTAGTGGCTTCTCTCAAGAGCATAGATATTCTACGGTGGGTGAACAAATTACTGTTGAGCAATTGACGGAATTGAGCATAGTTATGAGCATATCTAGGAAATGATCATGTATATAGGCATCACGTCCAAGACAAGTAGATCGAAATGATTCTGCATCTACTACTATTACTCCACTCATCGACCGCTATCCGACACGCATCTAGATTATTAAGTGAAAAACAGAGTAACGCCTTCAGCAAGATGACATGATGTAGAGGGATAAATTCAAGCAATATGATAAAAAACCCCATCTTGTTATCCTCGATGACAACAATACAATACGTGCCTTGCAACCCTTTCTGTCATTGGGTAAGGACACCGCAAGATTGAACCCAAAGCTAAGCACTTCTCCCATTGCAAGAACTACCAATCTAGTTGGCCAAACCAAAAGGATAATTCGAAGAGACTTGCAAAGATAACTCAATCATACATAAAAGAATTCAGAGAAGAATCAAATATTTTCCATAGATAATACTGGATCATAAACCCACAATTCATCAATCTCAACAAACACACCGCAAAAAAGAAGATTGCATCGAATAGATATCCACGAGAGAGGGAGGGAACATTGTATTGAGATCCAAAAAGAGAGAAGAAGCCATCTAGCTACTAGCTATGGACCCGAAGGTCAGAAGTGAACTACTCACACTTCATCGGAGGGGCTATGGTGTTGATGTAGAAGCCCTCCATGGTGGATGCCCCCTCCGGCGGAGCTCCGGAACAAGCCCCAAGATGGGATCTCATGGATACAGAAGGTTGCGGCGGTGGAATTAGGTTTTTGGATCCTGTTCTGATCGTTCGTGGATATGTAGGTATATATAGGAGGAAGGAGTACGTCGGTGGAGCAATAGGGGCCCCACGAAGTAGGGGGCCCGCCCAGGGGGGCGCACCCTCCACCCTCGTGACCGCCTCTCGCACTTCTTGGAGTAGGGTCCAAGTCTCTTGGATCATGTTCGGTGGGAAAATCACGTTCCCGAAGGTTTCATTCCTTTTGGACTCCGTTTGATATTCTGTTTCTTCGGAACACTGAAATAGGAAAAAAACAATTCTAGGTTGGGCCTCTGGTTAATAGGTTAGTCCCAAAAATAATATAAAAGTGGAAAATAAAGCCCAATATAGTCCAAATTAGTAGATAAAGTAGCATGGAGCAACCAAAATTATAGATACGTTGGAGACGTATCAGGCATCCCCAAGCTTAATTCCTGCTCGTCCTCGAGTAGGTAAATGATAAAAAGGAATTTTTGATGCGGAGTGATACTTTGGCATAATTTCAATGTAAATCTTCTTAATTGTGATATGAATATTCAGATCCGAAAGATTCAAGACAAAAGTTCATATTGACATAAAAATAATAATACTTCAAGCATACTAATCAAAGCAATCATGTCTTCTCTAAATAATATGGCCAAAGAAAGTTATCCCTACAAAATCATATAGTCTAGCTATGCTCCATCTTCCCCACATAAAATATTTAAATCATGGACAACCCCGATGAGAAGCCAAGCAATTGTTTCATACTTATGACATTCTCAAAAAAAATTCAATCTTCACGCAATACATGAGCGTGAGCCATGGATATAGCACTATATGTGGAATAGAAGGGTGGTTGTGGAGAAGACAAAAGGAGGGAAGATAGTCTCACATCAACTAGGCGTATCAATGGGCTATGGAGATGCCCATCAACAGATATCAATGTGAGTGAGTAGGGATTGCCATGCAACGGATGCACTAGAGCTATAAGTATATGAAAGCTCTACAAAAGAAACTAAGTGGGTGTGCATCCAACTCGCTTGTTCACGAAGACCTAGGGCATTTTGAGGAAGACCGTCATTGGAATATACAAGCCAAGTTCTATAATGAAAAATTCCCACTAGTATATGAAAGTGACAAAATGAGAGACTCTCTATCATGAAGATCTTGGTGCTACTTTGAAGCACAAGTGTGGTAAAAGGATAGTAGCATTGTCCCTTCTCTCTTTTTCTCTCATATTTATTTTTTGTTTGGGCCTTTCTCTTTTTTTGGCCCCCTTATTTTATTATTTTTCGTCCGGAGTCTCATCCCGACTTATGGGGGAATCATAGTCTCCATCATCCTTTCCTCACTTGGGACAATGCTCTAATAATGATGATCATCACACTTGTATTTTTCTTACAACTCAATAATTTACAACTCAATACTTAGAACAAAGTATGACTCTATATGAATGCCTCCGGCGCTGTACCGGGATATACAATGAATCATGAGTGACATGTATGAAAGAATTATGAACGGTGGCTTTTCCACAAATACGATGTCAACTACATGATCATGCTAGCAATATGACAATGATGGAGCGTGTCATAATAAACGGAACGGTAGAAAGTTGCATGGCAATATATCTCGGAATGGCTATGGAAATGCCATGATAGGTAGGTATGGTGGCTGTTTTGAGGAAGGTATATGGTGGGTGTATGATACCGGTGAAAAGTGCGCGGTATTAGAGAGGCTAGCAAAGGTGGAAGGATGGGAAAAAGTGCGTATATTCCATGGACTCAACATTAGTCATAAAGAACTCATATACTTGTTGCAAAAATCTAAAAGTTATCAAAGCAAAGTATTACGCGCATGCTCCTAGGGGTATAGATTGGTAGGAAAAGACCATCGCTCATCCCCGACCGCCACTCATAAGGAAGACAATCAATAAATAAATCATGCTCCGAGTTCATCACAT
This sequence comes from Triticum aestivum, assembly GCF_018294505.1. Lineage (NCBI taxonomy): Eukaryota > Viridiplantae > Streptophyta > Magnoliopsida > Poales > Poaceae > Triticum > Triticum aestivum. The sequence goes on from NC_057810.1 coordinate 160,317,782, forward strand.
AACGGTTCACCATACGTGCATGCTATGGGAATCACAAACTTTAACACAAGTATTCTTTGAATTCACAACTACTTTAACTAGCATGACTTTAATATCACCATCTTAATATCTCAAAACAATTATCAAGCATCAAACTTATCTTAGTATTCAACACACTCAAAAGAAAGTTTCACATATCTTGAACACCAAGTATATTAACATTAAGCGAATTACCATGCTATTAACGACTCTCAAAATAATCTAAGTGAAGCATGAGAGATCAATATATTCTTTAAAACAAATCCACCATCGTGCTCTAAAAGATATAAGTGAAGCACTAGAGCAAAAATTATCACGCTCAAAAGATATAAGTGAAGCACTATGAGCAAAACTATCAAGCTCAAAAGATATAAGTGAAGCACATAGAGTATTCTAACAAATTCAAATTCATGTATGGCTCTCTCAAAAGGTGTGTACAGCAAGGATGATTGTGGTAGACTAACAAGCAATGACACAAATAATACAAGACGCTCCAAGCAAAACACATATCATGTGGTGAATAAAAATATAGCTCCAAGTAAATTACCGATGGAAGTGGACGAAAGAGGGGATGCCTTCCGAGGCATACCCAAGCTTTGACTTTTTGTTGTCCTTGGATTATCTTGGGGGTGCCATGGGCATCGCCAAGCTTAGGCTCTTGCCACTCCTTGTTCCATAATCCATCAAAAGAATTCACCCAAAACTTGAAAACTTCACAACACAAAACTCAACGGAAATCTCGTGAGCTCTGTTAGAGAAAGAAAACAAAAGACTACATCAAGGTACTGTAATGAACTCATTCTTTATTTATATTGGTGTTAAACCTACTGTATTCCAACTTCTCTATGGATTATAAACTATTTTACTAGCCATAGATTCATCAAAATAAGCAAACAACACACGTAAAGCAGAATCTGTCAAAAACAGAACAGTCTATAGCAATCTGTAACTAACGCAAACTTCTGGAACTCTAAACATTCTACCAAAATAGCAAGTCCTGGAAAATTTGTTTATTGAACAGCAGCAAAAATAATCAACGCAAAAGCACGTTCCTGTGATTTAACAAATTTATATTCGTGCGTGCAAAGTTTCTGTTTTTCAGCAGAATCAAATCAACTATCATCGTAGGTTATCCTATAGGTTCTACTTGGCACAAACACTAATTAAAAGACAAAACCACATACAAACAGAGGCTAGATGGATTATTTATTCCTAAACAGAAGCAAAAACAAAAAAACACAAAATAAAATTGGGTTGCCTCCCAACAAGCGCTATCGTTTAACGCCCCTAGCTAGGCATAAAAGCAAGAATAGATCTAGGTATTGCCATCTTTGGTAGGCAATCCATAAGTGGCTCTCATGATAGATTCATATGGTAATTTTATTTTCTTTCTAGGGAAGTGTTCCATACCCTTCTTCAAGGGAAATTGGAATCTAATATTTCCTTCCTTCATATCAATAATTGCACCAATCGTTCTAAGGAAAGGTCTACCAAGAATTATAGGACATGAAGGATTGCAATCTATAACAAGAACGATAAAATCTACGGGCACATAATTCCTATTTGCAACAATAAGAACATCATTAATTCTTCCCATAGGTTTTTTAATAGTGGAATCCGCAAGATGCAAGTTTAGAGAGCAATCATCAAAATCACGGAAATCTAGCAAATCACATAAAGTTTTGGGAACAGTAGAGACACTAGCACCCAAATCACACAAAGCATGAAACTCATAATCTTTAATTTTAATTTTAATAGTAGGTTCCCACTCATCATAGAGTTTTCTAGGGATGGAAATTTTCAACTCAAGTTTTTCTTCATAAGATTGCATCAAGGCATCAACAATGTGTTCGGTAAAGGCCTTATTTTGACTATAAGCATGAGGAGAATCTAGCACGGATTGCAACAAGGAAATACAACCAATCAAAGAGCAATTTTCATAATTAAATTCCTCGAGATCCAAAATAGTGGGTTGAGCAACATCTAGGTTTTTATTTCTTTCAATCCCAGTTTCATCAATTTCATCCTCAAGATCTAGAAACTCCGAATTCTTAGAACGCCTTCTAGGTAAAGGAAGATCATATTCAGTTTCATCAAGATTCATATTGCAAAACAAAGATTTAATGGGGGACACATCAATAACTTTTAGATCTTCATCTTGATTTTCATAGGAATTCGGTTTAGCGGCCATCTTATTGACTAAGGTAGCTTGCATATCCGAAATTTCAGCGGTCATCTTTTCAAGACGAGCAATTTGGGCCCTTATACCATCAAACTCTTTAGACATATCATCGAGTTCTTTATTCATATAGCTCATAAAACTTTTTTGTTCCTTAAGCTCGTTTCTTAAGAAATTATTATGCTCAAATTGCAAAACCATAAATTTCCTGACATTGCTTTCGATCTCTTCTAGCCTTTTAAGGTGAAGGTCACCAAATCTAGGAAGAGCCATCGCGACAAACAGTCAAATTAACACACGAGCAAACGGGAAGGCAACGGGAAAAGGCAAACGGGAAAGAGAGGAGGAGATTGGGAAAGAGAGGGCGAATAAAACGGCAAGGGTGAAGTGGGGGAGAGGAAAACGAGAGGCAAATGACAAATAATGTAATGCGAGAGATAGGGATTGCGATGGGTACTTGGTATTGTTGACTTGCTTGCGTGAGCCTCCCCGGCAACGGCGCCAGAAATTCTTCTTGCTACCTCTTGAGCACTACGTTGGATTTCCCCGAAGAGGAGAGGATGATGCAGCAAAGTAGCGTAAGTATTTCCCTCAGTTTTTGAGAACCAAGGTATCAATCCAGTAGGAGACCACGCACAAGTCCCTCGTACCTACACAAAACGATAGCTACTCACAACCAACGCGATTAGGGGTTATCAATCCCTTCACGGTCACTTACGAGAGTGACATCTGATAGAGATGATAAATAATATTTTTGGTATTTTTGATAGATAGATGCGAAGTAAAAAGTAAAGGCAAAGTAAAAGCAAAGCAAGTAAATAAAGCGATAGAGATTGATATGATGAGAATAGACCCGAGGGCCATAGGTTTCACTAGTGGCTTCTCTCAAGAGCATAGATATTCTATGCATGGTGGGTGAACAAATTATTGTTGAGCAATTGACAGAATTGAGCATAGTTATGAGCATATCTAGGCAATGATCATGTATATAGGCATCACGTCCAAGACAAGTAGATCGAAACAATTCTGCATCTACTACTATTACTCCACTCATCGACCGCTATCCAGCATGCATCTAGAGTATTAAGTTAAAAACAGAGTAATGCCTTAAGCAAGATGACATGATGTAGAGGGATAAATTCATGCAATATGATAAAACCCCATCTTGTTATCCTCGATGGCAACAATACAATACGTGCCTTGCAACCCTTTGTGTCACTGGGTAAGGACACCGCAAGATTGAACCCAAAGCTAAGCACTTCTCCCATTGCAAGAACTACCAATCTAGTTGGCCAAACCAAAAGGATAATTCGAAGAGACTTGCAAAGATAACTCAATCATACATAAAAGAATTCAGAGAAGAATCAAATATTTTCCATAGATAATACTGGATCATAAACCCACAATTCATCGGTCTCAACAAACACACCGCAAAAAAAGGAAGATTACATCGAATAGATCTCCACGAGAGAGGGGGAGAACATTGTATTGAGATCCAAAAAGAGAGAAGAAGCCATCTAGCTACTAGCTATGGACCCGAAGGTCATAAGTAAACTACTCACACTTCATCGGAGGGGCTATGGTGTTGATGTAGAAGCCCTCCATGGTGGATGCCCCCTCCGGCGGAGCTCCGGAACAGGCCCCAAGATGGGATCTCGTGGATACAGAAGGTTGCGGCGATGGAATTAGGTGTTTGGCTCCTATTCTGATTGTTCGGGGATACATAGGTATATATAGGAGGAAGGAGTACGTCGGTGGAGCAACAGGGGGCCCACGAGATAGGGGGGCGCGCCTAGCGGGGCGCGCCCTCCACCCTCGTGACCGCCTCTGGCACTTCTTGGAGTAGGGTCCAAGTCTCCTGGATCACGTTCGGTGAGAAAATCACGTTCCCGAAGGTTTCATTCCGTTTGGACTCCGTTTGATATTTTGTTTCTTTGGAACACTGAAATAGGCAAAAAAACAGCAATTCTGGGCTGGGCCTCCGGTTAATAGATTAGTCCCAAAAATAATATAAAAGTGGAAAATAAAGCCCAATATAGTCCAAAACAGTAGATAAAGTAGCATGGAGCAATCAAAAATTATAGATACGTTGGAGACGTATCACGCGCGTTTTGGCATCCATGTGTACGTGTGACTGTTGCATACACGTAGGGGGAGTATGTGTAGGGGCCACTAAGGAGCAGTCAAATCACACAGTAAGTTAGTCGGAAGAAGCAACCATCATTTCACTCTTGAATGACACGTACGCAATATAAAATGGTTGATATGGAGAGAAAAAGAAAACCACTATATATACACTAGCAGGAGCCTAAGCTACAAGCCTGCTTGCTTAGGTTGCTCTCTTCACAAGCATAGAACGACGGGCCTGATCCCACAGCTGGGGGAAGGGAATAATGTTCTGCGTAGACGCGGTCGACATCAGCGAGGGAGAAAACCCACAGTCGGTGCGTCCCAATCGGGGGTCACTGCGGTATGGGCCGATGCCGCGTCCCAACCACCCTTCTAGCTACAGCCCGACGTCCCAGGTAGTCCATCTTCCTTTTGGAGCCGACTTGCTCCACTGTCGTAGCTCGATCTCCATGTCGATCTTCCTCTACTTCTACCGGCTTCTACTTGTGATGAGTTTATGTCTCATGAACTAGTGCTAGTACTATTATTCTAATCACACTTCTTCAATATCTTTGCCATCAGGGATGCTCAGGTCGATTTTAGTGTAACTGCACAAAAGCATCGTATGATCCGAGGGTGCCAGACATCTTTCCTTCGACAGGTTCTACCTGGCCAGGGAATTAAATCATGTTTAGGGTTTAGGGTTTAAGTCGTAGTGACCCCATCAGTAGTTTTTCTTTTGTACACGCTCTCACAACTTTTTTCTTTAGTTGTGAAGTAAATATTGGCTATGATCTGTGAATCATTGAGATGCATCATCATGCGTGTTAGTTTTCCTTTGTATTTGATGGAATGCTGTAATGGGGCAACCTTGGAATAGGAATGAAAATGGAGTGGAAAGATTCCGTTTTTTCGGAGAAAAATGGAAACGGAGCGAAACCAACGTTTCGTTTCGTTGGATCGCGCCATCGAGCAAAACAAACGTTTAAATCACGTCTGTCGTGTTCGTGTCTCACCCTCCTCCACGGCTCGACCCCACACGGTCGCTCGGCATGCCACTCACTGCAAACCGAGTATACGATAACTTTCCCGCCTGCTTGTCGATGGATCGCACCATGGAGTACTAGCACTACTGGAAGAGATTGACGAGTTGGGGAGGACAGCTAGCTGTAGCACGGACTCCGAAGAACTTTTTACATGCATGTTGTAGACGGCTATTGCGACCTTTGAACGCGAATCAGCCGCGTGCACCTAGAAGCGGCGCGGGCGATGCTCTCTCGGCCGGCGTGCCGCTTCAATGCCGGCGCCAGTGGGAGGTCGCGTCCGCTCTGGCCGGGCATGAATGTGGCACTAACCGTTTTGGGCAGGAAGCACGCGCGGGTGATGAAGAGGGTTCGGGTTGGTCAGGACCGGCGGTGGCAGCGGTCCGGATGTGCGCAAACAAGATATGTTGTGCGTTAATATTGTTGCGTATATAATTAACAACGTAAATAATGTGTCAGTTGGACAAATATGATTGGAGATGGAGATGGAAATGATATTTTATGTAAACACGGATATGCATGTCTATGTCTATGTGTGTGCGCGCGACGACTCTCGCGACCTGGAAGCGGGGGCGTGTTTTTGATCGAGTTTTCTTTATTGGTACGTTAGAAAATCAGTTTGTCTAATTCAAATCTAGATGTTATTTAAGGACATCACATCTAAGCTCCCACAAGTATATAATGTAGCAACAAGAAACAAAAAAACTAGGTCAAAAAATAGACCACAAACAGAGTGGACATCAACTTAGATGTGGCATAACTATGTCACATCTAGATGTGTCCTAGACAGACCCTTAAAAAATTGTCCGCCAGTTTTCGTTTCTTTTTTTCGGGAACGTGTGTATTCTATTTAAAACCACTACTATGGAGAGATTTTTTTACTCCATTATAGCCTCTTGTTTGATAGAGTTTCTCGCGTCCCGCTCTATCACCCTCTCCATATCAAAACAAGATGACAGTGTCCACTCTATCTCTCTCCTCACCGTTGGTCACAGATCCGGCCGAATCTCGTCCGTTGCGGAAGGTGAGGAGGTGCAGCGTTGGCGTAGTCGCCGTCGGTGACGGAGGAAGCCGATGCGCACCGTCCTCTCGAAGCCGGCACTGGCACGGACGAAGATCCTCTGGGCCCTTGTTTGCTGCCGTCGTGTGGGCAGATCCCGCCCGCCCGCCTAAACAACATCTCGCCCACCTAAGGTATAACTTCTTGTACTGGTCCAGCTCCCTAGGTCGCTGCGTGCGGGTTTTCTTCTATGCGACTACTCCCCAGCTCCCCATGCATAGTAGCTAGGGTTCGTCGGCTGGTTCAACATCACCTACTAGTACTATTATAGCAGAAATGCCACTCGAAAAGTTGTCCTGATTTATGCCTCGGTGGAGGTATACATGTTGTTTCGACAAAAAGTACATGGTGGTTGTGCGGTTAAATGAAGAAATGCTTTTTTTCTCGGGTATCCTGGTTTAGTTCCCATCAAGATAATTATTATGCTTCTGTTTGTTGGTGTACTTTTCATTAATTCTTATTGACAACTGAGATGTCATTGCTAACCCTTTTCTATATTTTTGGAAACAGCAATGCGTGTCTCCATACCCGGGCATGTCTTCCTCAATTTTAGTGGAACTGCACAAAATTGGATGGCCATTGTTGTTCTGCCTCACTGTCCTCTGCCACATGGTTCTTCCTTCCTCGAGCTTGATTACTGAGAAGAAACATACCACAGTGAGGATTTGTCAAACTTCATAGGTGCCTCACCCAAACTTGATGCCAAATGGATGATGCATCACCTAGATGACGTATCGATGCTCATGGTTGCGCCTCATGGTTGTGTCGGCTGGTGAAGCTGATCGATTTTCAATGAAAAACAAGCTGTCTTCCATCAGTGCTCTTTGCTTGTTATGCACAAAGATGATATCCTTCGTCAGTTCACCTTGGTTGCGTTGGAGACACAGTCGTCTTTCACGTTGGTGCAATTTTATCACACAATTGGCTATGAACCAAATGTTTCCTCGAAGAAGGATCGACGTTGGTACTAAGAGCATAAGTTTTGTATTGATTTCTAAGACTTCTCACAACTTTGTCTCCAGCTCCCTTGTAATTTTATTTGTCCAGCTATTAACTTTGATTTAAAAAATGGTGTGGACTGCTATGTCTTGAGCTTGCGTTGGTTTTCCTCGAAGAGGAGAGGGTGATGCAGCAAGTGTAGCGTAAGTATTTCCCTCAGTTTTGAGAACCAAGGTATCAATCCAGTAGGAGGCTCCTCAAATGTCCCACGCACCTACACAAACAAACTGAGAACTCGCAACAAACGCAATAAAGGGGTTGTCAATCCCTTCGCAGCCACTTGCGAAAGTGAGATCTAATAAAGATAGTATGATAAGATAAATATATTTTTGGTATTTTATAATATAGATGCAAAAAGTAAAGATGCAAATAAAAGTAGATTGAAAGCAAATATGATCAGAGATAGACCCGGGGGCCATAGGTTTCACTAGAGGCTTCTCCCAAGATAGCATAAGTATTACTGTCGAGCAATTGATAGAAAAGCGCATAGTTATGAGATTATCTAGGCATGATCATGTATATAGGAATCACATCCATGACAAGTAGACCGACTCCTGCCTGCATCTACTACTATTACTCCACACATCGACCGACTCCTGCCTGCATCTAGAGTATTAAGTTCATAACAACAGAGTAACGCATTAAGCAAGATGACATGATGTAGAGGGATAAACTCATGCAATATGATATAAACCCCATCTTGTTATCCTCGATGGCAACAATAAAATATGTGCCTTGCAACCCTTTCTGTCACTGGGTAAGGACACCGCAAGATTGAACCCAAAGCTAAGCACTTCTCCCATGGCAAGAAAGATCAATCTAGTAGGCCAAACCAAACTGATAATTCGAAGAGACTTGCAAAGATAACTCAATCATACATAAAAGAATTCAGAGAAGATTCAAATATTAGTCATAGATAAACTTGATCATAAACCCACAATTCATCGGATCTCGACAAACACACCGCAAAAAGAGTTTACATCGAATAGATCTCCACAAGAGAGGGGGAGAACATTGTATTGAGATCCAAAAAGAGAGAAGAAGCCAACTAGCTAATAACTATGGACCCGTAGGTCTGTGGTAAACTACTCACAACTCATCGGAGGGGCAAGGATGTTGATGTAGAGGCCCTTCATGGTTGATTCCCCCTCCGGCAGAGTGCCGGCGAAGGCTCCAAGATGGGATCTCGCGGATACAGAAGGTTACGGCGGTGGAAATTGTGTTTCGTGGTGCCCCTGTATGTTTTCGGAGTACGTAGGTATATATAGGAGGAAGAAGTACGTCGGTGGCCACCCGAGGGGCCCATGATATAGGGGGCGCGCCCTACAGGGGGGGCGTGGCCCCCTATCTTGTGGGCCCCTCAGAAGCTTCTTGACTTGCACTCCAAGCTCTCCGGATCACGTTCGTTCCAAAAATCACGTGCCCGAAGGTTTCATTCCGTTTGGACTCCGTTTGATATTCCTTTTCTTCGAAATACTGAAATAGACAAAAAAATAGCAATATAGGCTGGGCCTCTGGTTAGTAGGTTAGTCCCAAAAATGATATAAATGTGTAAAATAAATCCCATAAACATCCAAAAGGGGTAATATAATAACATGGAACAATCAAAAATTATAGATACGTTGGAGACGTATCATGGACTAAAAACCCGGATGGGCGTAGTAGCCCTCCATTTTTATTTACTCTGCATATTAGATTTGACTGAAGTCAAACTTTGTAATACTCTCAAACCTTTCCGATAATTGAAATTAAAATTCTTTATTTGTACACACTCTCACACGTTTCCGATAATTTGGCGCATGTGTGGTTGTTCACTTAAGGGAGGGTAGTGTACCACACGTGAAGGACATGAAGTGCGACCATGACACGTGGGCGTGGATCGTTAGTTCATCAGAAGTAGTACTAGTTTTCTTCACTGTTCATTAAATAAAGAGTTTCATTTTGTACTTACACAATTTAAAATGATTATTATGGAGAGAATAAGAAAACCACTCCACTATATATTAGTCGTATACACGAGAGTACTATATGGACGCAACTTCATTGACTTAGTGCACCTACTGAGGGAGTCCTGGATTAGGGGGTGTCTGGATAGCCGGACTACCATCATCAGCCGAACTATCATCGGCCGGACTATCATCATCGACCGGACTCCAAGACTATGAAGATACAAGATTGAAGACTTCGTCCCGTGTCCGGATGGGACTTTCCTTGGCGTGGAAGGCAAGCTTGGCGATACGGATACGTAGATCTCCTACCATTGTAACCGACTCTATGTAACCCTAGCCCTCTCCGATGTCTATATAAACTGGATGGCTCTAGTCCGTAGGACACCAACAACAACAACAACCATTACAATCATACCATAGGCTAGCTTCTAGGGTTTAGCCTCCTTGACCTCGTGGTAGATCCACTCTTGTAAACATCCACAATATCAATATCAATCAAGCAGGACGTAGGGTTTTACCTCCATCAAGAGGGCCCGAACCTGGGTAAAACATCGTGTCCCTTGTCTCCTGTTACCATCCGCCTAGACGCACAGTTCGGGACCCCCTACCCGAGATCCGCTGGTTTTGACACCGACAATGGTGCTTTCATTGAGAGTTCCTCTGTGTCGTCATCGATAGGCTTGATGGCCTCTTCAATCGACAACGATGCAGTCCTGGGTGAGACTTTTCTCCCCGGACAGATCTTCGTATTCGGCGGCTTCGCACTGCGGGCCAACTCACTTGGCCATCTGGAGCAGATCGAAAGCTACGCCCCCGGCCGTCAGGTCAGGTTTGGAAGCCTAAACTTCACGGCCAATATCCGCGGGGACTTGATCTTCGATGGATCTGAGCCATAGCCGAGCGTGCCGCGCTGTCACGATGGGCACGACCTAACTCTGCCGCCGAACAGCACCTTGGAGGCCGCACACGAATCCGCTCCGACCCATAGTCCGGAGCCGATCACTCAGATCGAGGACGGATGGCTAGACACCGCCTCGGGAGCTGCAACTTCTACATTAATGGAGCCGAACACTTACCTTGTCCCACATAAAGCTCATGACTCCGAGGTGTCGGACTCTCTGCCGGACTCCGAACCTCCTGCGCCGCTACCAGTCGAATCCGATTGGGCGCCGATCATGGAATTCACCGCTGCGGACATCTTTCAGCACTCACCCTTCGGCGATATCTTAAATTCGCTGAAGCATCTCTCGCTATCCGGAGAGCCCTGGCCGAACTACGACCAGGATGGTTGGGACGCGGACGACGAAGAAATTCAGAGCCCACCCACCACCCACTTCGTAGCCACCATCAACGATCTAACCGACGTACTCGACTACGACTCCGAAGACATCGACGGTATGGACGACGATGCCGGAGACTATCAAGAACCAGTGCCTACAGGACACTGGAAGACCACCTCGTCATACGACATATACATGGTGGACACCCCAAAAGATGGGGACAGCGAAGAAGCAACGGAGGCCGATTCCTTAAAGAAACAGCCAAAGCGCCGACGTCAGCGGCGCCGTTCTAAATCCCGCCACAGCAAGAATGGAGATTCTGGCACAGGAGATAATAACACCCCGGAAAGTGCCGAAAACAACCCCCTCCAGCACGATCCAGCGCAGGAGGAGGCAGAAGCAAGCCCTCACGAGAGGGCGGAAGACGAAGAGGTCGAGGATGATAGTTACTTACCTCCCTCCGGAGACGAGGCAAGCCTCGACGACGACGAATTCGTCGTGCCTGAGGATCCCGTCGAACAAGAGCGTGTCAGACGCAGGCTAATGGCCACGGCAAAAGCCTAAAGAAAAAGCAGCAACAGCTTCAAGCTGATCAAGACCTACTGGCCGACAGATGGACCGAGGTCCTCGCGGCCGAAGAGTATGAACTCGAACGCCCCTCCAAAAGTTACCCAAAACGCAAGTTGCTCCCCTGACTAGAGGAGGAAGCGTACAAACCTGCATCACCAGCGCACAATACGGCAGACCAACCACCTCGTGGCCGCGACAGAGAGGCATGCAAGCCCTCCACCAAAACCGTACCCCGGCATGGATCAAAAAGCATGAAGCCACGGGGGAACGGGCCGGACTTGCGGGATATATTGGAGGACAAGGCAAGACAATCCAGATCTATCTATGGATCACGTGGGCGCCCCAAGACCCACGACGAATACCGTAGCGCCGGATACAACTACTCCGGCCGGGCCGAACACAGCAGACAACGCTCTCTCGAGCTACGTCGCGATATTGCTCAATACAGAGGCGCCGCACACCCACTATGCTTCACTGACGAAGTAATGGATCATCAAATCCCTGAAGGGTTTAAACCATTATCGAATCCTACGATGGCACAACAGACCCCGCGGTTTGGATTGAGGATTATCTCCTCCATATACATATGGCCCATGGCGACGATCTTCACACCATCAAATATCTCCCACTCAAGCTTAAAGGACCAGCTCAGCATTGGCTTAACAGCCTGCCCGCAGAGTCAATTGGATGCTAGGAAGACCTGGAAGCCGCATTCCTCGACAACTTCCAGGGCACGTATGTGCGACCACCGGACGCAGATGATCTAAGCCACATAATCCAGCAGCCAGATGAATCGGCCAGGCAATTCTGGACACGGTTCTTAACAAAGAAAAATCAAATCGTTGACTGTCCGGATGCAGAGGCCCTCGCTGCCTTCAAACATAACATCCGCGACGAGTGGCTGGTCCGGCACCTAGGACAGGAAAAGCCGAAATCCATGGCAGCCCTCACATCACTCATGACCCGCTTCTGTGCGGGAGAGGATAGGTGGCTAGCTCGCAGCAACAACCTCAGCAAAAATGCTGGCAGTCCGGATACCAAGGACGGCAATGGCAGGTCGCATCAAAACAAAAACAAACGCCGCATTAACGGCGACAGCAATGAGGATACGGCAGTCAACGCCGGATTCCAAGGCTCCAAGCTCCGGGCCCGTCCCATTTGGACCGAATACTCGACCGCTCCTGTCAAATACATGGAACCCCCGAAAAGTCAGCTAACCACACCAACAGAGATTGTTGGGTATTCAAGCAGGCAGGCAAATTAATCGCCGAAAACAATGACAAGGGGCTACACAGCGATGACGAGGAAGAGACCTGGCCGCCGAACAACAGAGGACAAAAGGGATTCCCCCCTCAAGTTCGGACGGTAAACATGATATACGCAACGCTATCCCCAAGAGGGAGCGGAAGCGTGCACTAAGGGACGTATATGCGATGGAGCCAGTCGCCCCAAAATTCAACCCATGGTCCTCTTGCCCGATCACTTTCGATCGAAGAGACCATCCGACCAGTATCCGCCATGGCGGATTCGCCGCATTGGTTTTAGACCCAATCGTTGATGGATTTCACCTCACGAGAGTCCTGATGGATGGCAGCAGTAGCCTGAACCTGCTTTATCAGGATACAGTGCGCAAGATGGGCTTAGACCCTTCAAGGATTAAACCTACAAAGACAACCTTCAAAGGCGTCATACCAGGTGTCGAGGCCAGTTGTACAGGCTCAGTCACACTAGAAGTGGTCTTCGGATCCCGGATAATTTCTGAAGCGAGGAGTTAATCTTCGACATAGTCCCGTTCTGCAGTGGCTATCACGCTCTGCTCGGACGAACCGCGTTCGCAAAATTCAACGCGATGCCGCATTATGCATTCCTTAAGCTCAAGATGCTAGGCCCTCGTGGAGTCATCACGGTCAATGGAAACACGGAACGCTCCCTCCGAACGGAGGAACATACAGCGGCTCTCGCGGCAGAAGTACAGAGCAGCCTTTTAAGGCAATTTTCGAGTCCGGCCGTTAAGCGACCGGACACGGCCAAACGCGCCCGGAGAAACATCAACCAAGACCACCTGGCACGTTCTGAGCACGCGTAGCAATGCGGCCTCAACCCCAGCCCTCGCACAATTGTAAGACAAACTCTCCGCGTACATAATTACGCCCTGGAGATACCATGGGCATAGGGGGAGAGGCACAACTAGAACAGACCTAGAGTGCGGTTCGACCACACCAGGGGCTCCAAAGTGTGTCGCTCTTTTTATCTTTTATTTCTCTCTTTTTTATACAGAACTCTGTCCGGCGGTGAACCTGCCGAACTCATGATGCAACAGCCAGGGAGGGACAAAGGCCGCGACGAACACTCAGGTGGTCTCCATTACGAGCATTAAATTTTTTAAATACACCATTCCGCGGCCTACCCCTGGAGGGAGACGCCTTTAATTCGTGCAATCCCTTGCTTTCCGCACTATTTGTATCATTCCGCACTCATAGCAGATCTTCTCGAATAAAATGCAGCACTTTTTGCCCATAATTGCATTACCTTATATATATATATATATGTTCATTTATGACATGTTGCATCCGTACATTTTGGTACGGTCAAATACACCAGGGGCTTATGTTCCCCGCATTATGGTGTGATAAAGTCCGAACACTTTCACAAGTGCGGCACCCCGAACTTATAGCATTATATGAATCGGCTCCGAATCATGTCTTGGGTCAATAGTTGGGTTTGCCCGGCTCCCATGTTTGGCACCTTACGTTTTGTTCTATCGGCTAAGGTAGCACTGGGAGAACCACTGCGATTGCGCCCCAGTTGAGCCAGGTTAACGCCTCAGTGGAGAAAGCTAAAACTGACTGTCATGATAAGGCGAGAGACTGGTCGCTGTTCGAGAGGTCCTTTCGGGTCCTTAAAGACCTACGCCGCTTCGAGCGAAGTTCCGGATAATGTCCGACGAAGGCGTGGATAGCGCCCATAATTCGGTCTTCCGAATACTAGGGGCTTCGCCGAAACTTAAAATTATAGAATTCTATGGCTAAGTGAGAGTGTTCAAGCACTATAAGTTCGGTTGCTTGTTCGTTGTGTTGAGCGCCTCCCTAGATGGACCCAAAAATGGGAACAAGAGTGCTCAAGTTTATCCTGAACACCCCAGCACTCGTGGCATGGGGGCTGAAGCCGACGACTTGCCATCTCTCAGTTTAATAAACGGCCGCACAAAAGGTAATATTTTAAATTAACAAGCGTTGCTTAGCGCATATGAACAAAGTTTTCAGCGCACAGGATAACACATTGCGAATTTACTCAATAATTACATCCCTGGGGCACTCATCCGCAATTTTGCGGGCACCCTTCAGGACAGTCTTATAGTACATCTCGGGCGTACGATATTCCTTGCCCGCTGGTGGCGCATTAGTGATTAGCTTCTCCGCAACCAGCTTGCCCCAATGCACCTTTGCGCGGGCAAGGGCCCGACGAGCACCTTCAATATAGGCGGAGCGCTTGATAACCTCCACCCAGGGGCACGCATCCACCAACCGTCGCACGAGACCGAAGTAGCTCCCAGGCATGGCCTCTCCAGGCCACAGCCGGACTATGAGGCCCTTCATGGCCTGCTCAGCCACCTTGTGGAGCTCGACCAGCTGCTTCAGCTGGTCTCTAGGGGGCACCGGATGGCCGGCCTCAGCATACTGAGACCAGAAGACCTTCTCCATTGAGATCCCCTCCTCGGCTCGGTAGAATGTGGCGGCATCAGACATGCTGCGAGGCAGATCTGCAAACGCCCCTGGAGAGCTCCGAATTCGGGTAAGTAACACGTAATTTACATTCACATGCTTGCTTTGCATGAAAAATGCCTTACCCGCCGCTATGTTCCTCACCAACTCAATCTCCTGAAGGGACTTATGGGCATCGGCCTTGGCAGTCTTGGCACTTTCGAGAGCCAAGGCAAGCTCAGACTCTCGAGTCTTTGAGTCACGCTCCAAACTCTCATGCTTTTCCATGAGAGCCTGGAGCTCTTGCCGAACCACCGCCACCTGCGCCTCCTGCTTTTCTCGCTCTGCCCGTTCCGCGGCCGCATTGCGTTTGGCCGCAGACACGGCCTCCTTCAGGGTCGCCATCTCGTTCGTGGCCCCTGCAGTACCCATGTTATCCTTGTTAGTTTTTGTTGCAACCTAAATCCTTTTCTGTAAGGTACAAGTTCAAAGTGGTGTTACTCACCTTCTTTGTCCTGGAGCTGCTTCTTGGCGCGGCCGAGCTCTTGCTCGGACCGCTCGAGCTCCTGCTTCAAAGGCACCGACCTCCGCAGTCAGTGCGGCAGAGGTCAGCAGCGCAGCCTGCAACCCATATTGACATAATTTTTTTTAGCAACCCTGCGTATATCTTCTTTTTTTTCAGATCCTCAGTCCGGCTTTTCTTTCCGAACACCGAACCGAGCATCAGGGGCTACTGTCTATGCGGTATTACGTTGCATATTTTTAACTTCTTACCTCAAAGCCTGATAGAAGGCTACTGCAGGCTTCGGTCAGCCCGCTCTTGGCAAGCTGTACCTTCTGAATCACCGCACTCATAATAGTGCGGTGTTCTTCCTCGATGGAAGCGCTCTGCAGCGCCTCCAACAAATTGTCCGGCGCCTCCGGTTGGACGGAAGCCGCCGGCGTCACGGTCTTGCCCTTCGTGTGAAGGGGCCGCCGGCCGGACTCCGGAACCACTGCGGGTTCTGATATGGAGTCCGGCACAAAGTCTGGGAGGACGCCTTGTGGCGCCTCCGGAGCCTCCCCCTGATGGGTCCCTTCTTGGGATCCCACCTCGGCGTCCTTGGTGTCGCGAGGGGTGGAGGCGGTCGGGATGGAGTCTACATCTGACGGAGCCAATGACCCGCTCGATGAAGCGGGGAGATCATCATTGGCCGGACTACAGGCAGCATGCGGCATCAGAATGACACTATGTGACACAGAAAAAGAAATTATAAATCACTCAGGGATCCGGATACTTACGATCTCGCTGGAGGCCTGGCCCTTGAAGGCCATTCTTCCTCGCCAACGTTGATGTTGGCGGAGCTGTCCGGGGGAATAGTCCTTCCCCTCTTGGACCCTTCGGCCCCCCCTGTTGGGGAAGCCTTCCTCTTCCTCTCTCCCTCCTCTGGGAGAGAGTCCACTTTCTCCTCCTCGTTTTCGGGGGAGGAGTCCGCCCCGGAGTCGTCGGACACTTGAAAACGGGAACTCTTTCGAGCACCCGTGGCCTCCTTCTTGGCCTTCTTCTCCGGCACCACGTGCGGTGCCGGAACCAGCAGCCTCGCTAGATGGGCGTCTACTGGGTTTTCTGGCATGGGAGCCGGGCAGATAATCTGCTCCGCCTTCCTCATCCAGTCCTGTCAAAGGAAAAGGGGAAATTAAAACCCGCATAGAGTCAAACTATGAAAAGCAAGTGTCCCGTAAAGGGGTAGAATCACTTACCTCGTCGGCTTGGCGCTGCGAGCGAAATCCGCGATCTTCAGTCGCGGATGCGGGGGCTTCGGCGCCCTTAAACAGCACCCTCCAGGCGCCTTCTTACGTCGTGTCGAAGAGCCCGCTCAGCGCCTGGTGCTGTTCCGGATTGAACTCCCACAGATTGAATGCCCGCTCTTGGCATGGGAGAATCCGGCGGACGAGCATGACTTGGACCATGTTAACCAGCCTGAGCTTCTTCACCAGCTTCTGGATACAGGCTTGGAGTCCCGTCAGCTCCTCCGAACTACCCCACAGCAAGCCCTTCTCTTTCCAGGAGGTGAGCTGCGTGGGGATACCAGATCTGAACTCGGGGGCCACCGCCCACGTAGGGTCGCGCGGCTCGGTGATATAGAACCACCCCGATTGCCACCCCTTGACGGATTCCACGAAGGCCCCTTCGAACCAAAGGACGTTGGGCATCTTGCCCAA
This sequence comes from Triticum aestivum, assembly GCF_018294505.1. Classification (NCBI taxonomy): domain Eukaryota; kingdom Viridiplantae; phylum Streptophyta; class Magnoliopsida; order Poales; family Poaceae; genus Triticum; species Triticum aestivum. Next base: position 160,334,892 of record NC_057810.1, read on the forward strand.
CATGGCGCCTCCGCACTCCGCTTGAGTGCCCTTCACTACCTTCGGCTTGACATTGAAGGTCTTGAGCCACAAGCCGAAGTGGGGCTGGATGCAGAGGAAGGCCTCGCACACGACGATAAACGCCGAGATGTTGAGGATCAAGTTCGGCGCCAAATCATGGAAATCCAGGCCGTAGTAGAACATGAGCCCCCGGACAAAGGGGTGAAGTGGAAAACCCAGTCCGCGGAGGAAGTAGGGAAGAAAAACGACCCTCTCATGGGGCCTGGGGGTGGGGATGAGCTGCCCCTCGTCGGGCAGCCGGTGCGCGATGTCGTCGGACAGGTAGCCGGCGCTGCGCAGTCTTTCGATGTGCTCCTCCGTAACGGAGGAGGTCATCCACTTGCCTCCCGCTCCGGACATAACTGGGGAAGGTTGAGACGAGATGTGCGGGCTTGGCCGCTGGAGCTCGAGTGCGCAGAGATGGATTAGCAAAGGAGGAAGAAGGCGTAGGTGAAAAGGTGAATCATTATCCCTTATATGGGCGGATGAAGTCTACGCGTCCCCCGCCGGCCTGGTAAAACTCGCTTATCCCCCAAGCGTCACCATCAATGGCGCGGTTGGGTTACCCACGTCCGTATTGATGAGAATCCTGGATTAAGGGGGGACACGATCTCTGCTTCGACAAGACGTGGCAAGGAAACCGCTTCGCTAAATGCGCTGAGGTGGTAGAGTAAAAAACGATTCAAGTAATGGCTTGGTAGTGGCGTGACGTCATGCCACAAAAAACGTCAGCAGATTGAACTTGTGTATATATTATTCTCTCTATGGTGGAATGTGGAATTTATTTTGCAGAGCCGGACACTATCCTGGTGTTCACAATCTTCTATCATTCGGAGGAGGAACCCGCCTTGCAATGCCAAGCAATATACGCGCCGGACTTATCGTCATTGAAGCCTGGTTCAGGGGCTACTGAGGGAGTCCTGGATTAGGGGGTGTCCGGATAGCCGGACTACCATCATCAGCCGAACTATCATCGCCCGGACTATCATCATCGACCGGACTCCAAGACTATGAAGATACAAGATTGAAGACTTCGTCCCGTGTCCGGATGGGACTTTCCTTGGCGTGGAAGGCAAGCTTGGCGATACGGATACATAGATCTCCTACCATTGTAACCGACTCTATGTAACCCTAGCCCTCTCCGGTGTCTATATAAACCGGATGGCTCTAGTCCGTAGGACACCAACAACAACAACAACCATTACAATCATACCATAGGCTAGCTTCTAGGGTTTAGCCTCCTTGATCTCGTGGTAGATCCACTCTTGTAAACATCCACAATATCAATATCAATCAAGCAGGACGTAGGGTTTTACCTCCATCAAGAGGGCCCGAACCTGGGTAAAACATCGTGTCCCTTGTCTCCTATTACCATCCTCCTAGACGCACAGTTCGGGACCCCCTACCCGAGATCCGCCGATTTTGACACCGACACCTACCTTTGGGGTTATGATAGGTGGGCCCAAAATGTGGCTGGCTCACCTGTCATGCAGCCAAAAGCAGATGTAGTGAAGGCACCGGAGCTCAGTCCGTACTATAGTAGTATATATATATAAGCGGGAGCCTCAGCGCTTGTTTGCTAGGGTTTGCACTCTCCACACGCTCACCGCACTACATATATGTTACACGCTGGAGGCTCAGTGTTCATTTGCTAGGGTTTGCTATATTCACAGTCTCTCACCCTCTCTTCACCAGATCTAAACAAGATTGCGTTGGCCTCTTGTCTCTCTCTCCCCCCTCATAGCTGGTAAAGGAGGCGTCCGTATCCCGTCGCACCGGGAAGGGGAGGAGGTGCAGCGTTCACTCTATCGCCTTCGGCGAGGGAGGTAATCCACTGCCGGCTGTGCTGTTCTCTTTCACCCAGCGCCTGTGCGGGAGGGCCACCGACCCCTTCTTCCCTGCTGTCGTACATAGTGTGGGCAGATCCGGCCTCCTGCTGCACGCCTTGCCACATCCCAACGACCCTAAGGTATAAGTTTCTTTGAAACCATCATTGCTCTAGCTGCATGTGGATCTTTTTTGATCTGTAGTCGAATCTAGGTCTTGGTTCAAAGAGGAAAGAAGGGTGCGGTGGGGTGGAGCATGAATCTAGGACGTGGTTCAATGAGGAAAGGAGGGAGGAAAAGTAGCATAGACTGGCTATCCAGCCGCTTTTTTGGTCGAAAAGGGAAAAAGGGGGTAACCCAGTACACACATCTGTAAGGAACCGATCTCTTTGTTGAAAAGGGAAAGAAACCGGGGGGTCGGGTAGTTTGTGCAGGACTAAATTTGTTGCCCTCACATAGGAAAAAAGTTCAAAGAGAACAAATATGGGACCAACACAGATATGCTTCTTGGCTACATACTCTGCATCACCCATTTATACGTGTGGACGCACATGGTGCTAGCATGTCCCATACAACTATTTTGCTATTGTTAATCTAAGAATGCCGCTGAAAAATTGAAGCAATGCCACTGTTAAAAGTAAATTACATTTTTAACGAATTTTGTTTCAAGAGAATGTCTCTGTTAATATGAATCAATGCAACCGTTTTAGAAATGCTGCTATCCTACTTTGTTTTCCATCCAAGATAAGTTAGATGCTTCTTTCTGTCATCGTTTGTTTCATCCTCCTTTATCGGCAAGTAATTGTTTCCTTTTTTGCCTCTGTTAAAACAGGGGTATCGATTGAACTTATGTTTTAAGAGTGTTTTGTGCAGTTCAACTTGAATGTCACACCGGTGACTTTGCTTAATTTTGGTGGAACTGCACAAAAGGAGATCGAGATTTGTTTCCAGTCTTCGTGGAGAGTTGTTTCAAATCTTGGTCTCAACCACATGATGTGCAGTGTGCTTTGAGATGTTGTGCTACTTGTTTTGGTACTGTTTTAAATAAATGTTGAATTGAAGCTACGGTATTGCTATCTTTTCCCATTAAGTAGTGAACAAAAATGGGACCAACCCAGACATGATGCTTGTTGCTTTGTTACAACAAATTCAGCATCACCCCCTTTATAAGCTCGTAATTGATGCCACTCTCAAAATTAACTACTGAATCTTATTTCAAAACTGCAACACTTGTTAGGGATTGGCGGGATTACCATTTTTGTGGCCGCCTGTTTCATCCTCCTTTATTAGCCAGCAATTGATTCCTTTTTGGCCTGTGTTTAAACAGGGATATCTATTCAACTTGTTGCTATTGCGACATTTAGCTTCGCTACGCGAAACACTTTGCTTGATTTCAGTGCAACTGCACAAAACGAGATTGGATTTCCTATTCGTGTTGGCAGATTCATATTTTATACTGGTGTTCTCATGAAAGGTTAGTACAGGCCTTCATCCACATGATTGTGCAGTATGCTTTGAGATGGTGTGCTACTTGTATTGGTACTGTTTTAAATAAATGTTGAATTGAAGCTATTGTATTGCTGTCTTTTCCCATTAAGTAGTGAACAAAGATGGGACCAACCCAAACATGATGCTTGTTGCTTTGTTACAACAAACTCTGCATCACCCCCTTTATAAGTAGATGGAAGCACATATTGTTGTTGCGCCCACTCTCCCTTGGAACTATTTATGCTTTTCGTTAATCTAATGCCGCTGGTAAAATTAAGCAATACCACTCTCAAAATTAATTAACTACTGAATCTTAGTTCAAAACTACAACACTTGTTAGGAATGGTACTATCCTGCTTTGTTGTTCTTTCTACATGTTTAACCAAGGTATTGTTAAGATAATGTCTCTGTTAAAATGAATCAGTTGCGTTGTTTTAGGAATGGTACTTTTCTGCTTTGTCGTTCTTTATACATGTTGAAACAAGGCATTGTTAAGATAATGTCTCAGTCAATATGAATGAATCACACTGATGGAGAATTGCTACTCTCCTACTTTGTTTCCCATTAAGACAAGTCATCAACCGTTATTTCTCAGTAATTGTTTCCCTTATACCTATTGTTGCTTACAGGGATATCAAAATTAAAGCTCGGTTTTATTCCGACTTCGATTTTAGTTGAACTGCACAAAAGGAGCCAATGTGTCCAAGGCAAATTGCTGCGTTACTGGGTCCAGTTGGTCGTTCCACTTTGCAGAAAGAAGCAATCATTGTTTGCGCTACATTACAGAAGGAATGACCAAGAAGCTTTACAGAGTATTATTAGACACCGGTGACATGACTAGTCTGCAGAGACCATTGGCAATTTAACAAAACATGGAGTGCCCTAGGCAAAAAGTGCCCAAACAAGTACAAGAAGCTACGACAGGACTCCACAATCATAGGCATTACATATTTTGAATGGGAAAAGCTTGTCAAAGTTTAATCATTGATGTTAGCAAGAATACGTTAGTTTAATATATTGGAATTGGAAAACCTTGTCAAAATTTGCTCATTGATGTTAGCCAGAAGACATGCATTTGATATTTTTGAGTGGGACGCCCTTGCTGTGAGCAGTGTCGAGTGTTTTTTCCTATTCTTGTCTTCAGTTTAGAAGTAAATAGTTACTCTGCTGAGATATTCCTGTGTTAAGAGTTTGTTCTGAATATTGTCTATGTAATGCCAGGCCTTGTGTTTGATTGCAAAGTTGAGCTTGGAATGTTGTGGCATGCGGCATCACGAGCTGTTCACTATGCCTCCCGAGAATAATGCTTCGTATTGTTTTGCATGTCGATCTAATGCCAGTGATTTGCTTGTTAAGAAGATCATCCTCTTCTGTTGTTTCCGTGTGTAAGAAGTTCAACGTCTGATGTTTCATTCATAGCCTATACGACATGTCGGGTAGGTTAGACGTGAAACCATATGATCTTCGGACCAACTCATGATATTAGGACGTGATTGGATCGTCGTCTTCCAACCAAAACTGCTTGTAAAACTAACGCTTGTAAATTAAAGCAGATGGTCTCGGGTGAAGGCGCTTGGTTGGTCGATTTCGACTAGTAAAATATCGGAAGTACTTCACACATGATAAAAATGCTGAACGACACTTGGACGATTGCTAATCCAGCCGTTAGCTGTTGTTTCAGCCTTCCCCATGGATGGCATGATACGCACGTCGTGCATGTATCGTATGGTAATGTCGTCCATATAGCAGTGCTCGTAAAATATACACTGGTCTCTCAAATTACACGCGTAACCCGCCGGTTTTACTTACAGAACTCGGGCCCTCGGTTTCATTACGTCTGTATTTTACGCGTTGTTTCCTATGACGAGTAAATTACACTTGTATGTTAATACATGTTTGAAATAAACCAGAGCTCCCAAGCACGGCCTTACCGTTTCATGTTGTCTCAGTTTCTCGAAGGTGCTCATAGGTGTTCGATGATCCTGGCTCCCAAGGCGGGCGCTGTATCAGACCTCTATAGGGCCCACGAGGCCCTCTCTGTTGTCCTTCGAGTTGTTGCGCTCGCCGTGGCACCGAGCATTGTTAACATCGTCAACGAACATGAGGATTCAGGAGATGACTTTATTTTGACTGGATGACACTAGGGACCCACTAGGGCCATAGCCGTACGTACGCAAGTGCCTCCTTATTATGTACAACTATTTTTTTGGCTTTCTTCTGGTTTCCTAACATCACGGTCCCACACCATTGTCAACATATGTAGTCAATATAAACGAGAGAATTGCACAAGGTGCAGCCGACAACTCGAAGCAGCTCGAGCAGTATTTGTGTTTTTGAGGCATGAGCACTACAGAGTTTTTCTTGGCGATGATTTCGTTGTTGTTCAGAGGAGAGCAGGGTATTAACTGGGCGGGCTGTGGCCCGTCTAGCCCAGGCCAGATATCCAGCCCAGATACTAATTTTTTCAAGATGAAAATGGCTAGCCCAGCTATACGTCTTTTTGAGGAATACCCAGGCAATGTCAACTTGTTATTCTCCGCCCCGCTGGGCTGCGAATCTTTCCTAGGAGGGATACATTAGGCTTAACAGGAAAATGGACTTTAAAAAATAATAAATGGGATGTAATTATAAAAACTGGGCAGTAACTATAAAAAATGCACCAAACACGAAATTAGTTTATAAAATATTATTTATGGATTTTGAAAATCTTAAATTTTCATTGTTGCGCGCGCAATGTTTCGTTGGATTTTTACGTAATACAAATTTATATTTAATCTGACTAGAAATTTTGGGATAAAAATATTTTAGATCCCATCCAAATGTGGGAAATTTTATTGAATTCTGTCTTCAATGGTTGGTTGAAATTATTAATCATTGTCCTAGCTAGAAAATGGGCTGTACTTTTAACAAACTGTAAATGGGCTGTTGTAAATTCCATTAGAATTCAAAAATGGGTTGTACATTCTTACAAAACGCAAATGGGCTATAAGTTCTCTACGACACACTTGTGGGCCTACTAAGTGACGCGTCCCCTAAAAAAATAAGTTGACGCGTATGCAAGGCTTTATCAACTTATTATAGTCAACACACGATTCTAGCAGTAGTGGCCGTTGGATGTCTATCCAACGGATGTCGTGCTTCTTCTTCAATCTCGAATATTCTTAGCTTCGGCCTCCCAAAAAATGATTCCTCCCCCTGATATCTGGGGAGCACCATTTCGGAGGCTGACCTGTGGGCCTACTAAGTAGGAGCGTACCAAGGGCTTTGTCAACTTAGTTAATATAAACGATTTTAGCTTCAGTGACCGTACGATGTCCATCCAACGGCCGTAGTGCTTCTTCAACCTCTGGTCTTCTTGGTCCAGCCGCCCAAAGCAGCATCGGTCATGCCGCCTGCTCCTGCCTCCCGTGGCCGGCTATGCTGCCGTGGAGGCCTCACCGCCCCCATACTACTCCCACCGCTGGCCAGGCCATCCCTTCACTCACCCACACCCCATGTTATTCTGCGGCGACGGCAGCCTCACACCGTAGCCGAACCAGTGAACCCTCGTACTCCTCTCTGCGCGGGCTTCCACTGATGCGTCTTTCCTGGCTCCGCGTTGTCCCCTTCCTAGGCCTCGTTGTCGTCCACCGCCCTGGTGCTCTCGGCGCATCGTGGTCAACGTGGTCAACGACCGACTTCCATCGGAAGAGTACTGTAGGTGGAGAGGCTGACAGCTGGGTCCACGACGGCCGCAAGGAAGTGCCTCCTTATTACACGCAAAATAATTATTCCTCCACCTGATAGCAGGGACCCACCGGACGGGCCACCTTATTTCGTGAAAAAACGTTTCCCCCCTGACTGCTGGGACCCACCGGACGGGCCACCGTATTTCACGAAAAAAAAACGTTCCCCCTGCTGTCAGCTCGGACCCACCGGAAGTGCCTCTTTATTACGCACAAAAAAATGAATACTCCCCCTACTAGCTGGGACCCACCTTGGTGGGAGGCTGACTTGTGGGCCTACTAAGTTGACGGGGACGGAGGTCTTTGTCAACTTAGTCAATATGAGCGATTCTAGCTCCAATGACCGTACGATGTCCATCCAACGGCCGTAGTGCTTCTTCAACCTCTGGTCTTCTTGCTCCAGCCGCCCAAAGCAGCGCCGGTCATGCCGCCTGCTCCTGCCTCTCGTGGCCGTCTGTGCTGCCGCGGAGGCCTCACCGCCCCCTACTATTCCCACCGCAGCCTCACATCACAGTCGAACGAGTGAACCCTCATACTCCTCTCCGCGTGGGCATCCACTGTCGCGTCTTCACCGGCTCCGCGGCGTCCCCTTCCTAGGCCTCGCCATCGTCCACCACCCTGGTGCTCTCGGCGCAGCGTGGTCAACATGGTCAAGGAACGACTTCCATCGGACGTGGACTGTACGGGGAGAGGCTGATAGCTGGGTCCATGGCCGCAGCAAGGATGTGCCTCCTTATTACGCAGAAAATAATGATTCCTCCACCTGACAGCAGGGACCCACCGGATGGGCCATCGTATTTCGTGAAAAAAAATGTTTCCCTCCTGACTGCTGGGACCCACTAGCTACACCTTCGCATGCAAGGAAGTGCGTCCGGGCAAAAAAAATGATTTGCCACCCTGACTGCTGGGACCCACCAGCTACATCTTCGCACGCAAGGAAGTACATCCAGGCAAAAAAACAAAACGATTCGCCCCCCTGACTGCTGGGACCCACTAGCTACATCTTCGCGGGCAAGGAAGTTCATGACAGTCGGGACCCACCTGGTCGAAGCGTGCGTAGCGTTGTCATTCTGGTCGCGAACATGTACATATATACTGGTGGACGTAGAGGTGTGCACGTGTCATAGTAGAGGCGCACACGTAGCATGTACACGTACGTACAGCGGCCAGGGTGCAAGAAAGAAAATATGGCCACGTATGTGTACATACAGGCGGGGTCTCGAACGCCTACTCGTGCATACGTACGGCGAGGGCTCGTGTACATGGCTGGGTCGGAACGGAGAAACAGCGTCGTCGTCGTGTTCATGGGGAGGCAATGGAATTCGTCGTGTTCATGGGGAGGCAGCGGAATGCGTCGTGTTCATCGGGAGGCAACGGAACGCGTGGGAGCCAACCGACTGGGTCGGAACAGAATGCATGGTCGTATTCATCGGGAGGGCTTGGACGGAACAGGCAATGGAAACGAGGCCTGGCGTACCGCAAAACGGAGGAAACGGCCTTGTGTTCGACCGGCCACGTTCGAAACATGATCCCGTTCATCGGGAGGGGTGTGGTGTACCGCAAAATGGAGGAAACGGACCTCCTACAGTCGAAATGGGGGTCCTGTTGATCAGGAGGGGTGTGGCGTACCGCAAAACGGATGAAACGGACCTCCTACGGTCGAAACGGGGGTCCTGTTCATCGGGAGGGGTGTGGCGTACCACAAAACGGGACTCCACGGGATACTGTTCATCTCCACCGTCGACCTCCTCCAGCCTCCACGAGCTACTGTCGACCTCCTCCAGCCTCCACGGGCTCCTGTTCATCCAGCCTCGACCACGCGCTACTCCACCGGCTACTGTTCAACCACCCCTCCACCGTCTACTGCTCATCCAGCCCTCCACACCACGGGGTCCTGTTCAACCACCCCTCCACGGGCACCCCTCCACCGTCTACTGTTCATCCAGCCCTCCACCACACCACGGGGTCATGTTCATCCAAAGGCAACGCCACCGCTCACTGTTCATCCACCCCCCCTCCTGCAACGCTCACTATTCATCCCAGAGGCAGCATCGATCGGCTTCAGTTAGCAGCAGTAGTAAAGGAATCGCTCGATCTGGTTCAGTTAACAGCCATCGATCGATTGCTCAGGTTCAGTAACGCATAGCCTGCAGTGCAATCGCTCAGGTTCAATTAGTGCCCAATGCCTTGCTCAGGTTCAGTTAGATCCAACGCCTCGCACACACGCACGTACGTCTACGAGAGAAACGCGCATCGCTCGGCCCCCGACCTCCCATCGTATCCGGGAACTCCCCGAAATTTTCCTCCCCCTCGCTTCTACCATGGTTTTTTCCGTCATGGACGGCCCAAAGAATGTCATGGAGCTGCGTCTCCGGCCCGCCCAGGACGAAAAGCCCAATTTCTGTCATGATTTTTTGTCATAGAAGTAGGAGCCCACCACATCTATGATGATACGAGGTTTTGTCACAATTATCGTCATAGAAGTGTCATATGTATGACAGAAAAAAGTTTCGTTCGGCCCAAAATGTCACGGATGTCTCTTCTTTTAGTGAAGTCACATGTCTTTAAGAGGGGAAAGACATGTTAATATGTGCTTATTTGCATCATCATGACATTGTCAATTCATGACGGCTGGTATCCATTGTCAATTCTTCATCATGACATTTAGCTACTCCATTGTCAATACACCCTGTGGAGACGCAACAAAATTCTTGAGAGACGAAGGGTGTATCCGCTCAAAGGCCACAGTAATCATCCTCACCCGTCAAACCATCATGGCAAAGCATAATCAAGTCCATGGAAACAGAATCTCAAGGTGAACCAACGTTAATTCAAATAATAGGTGTACATAATAATTGGCATGGCATGGGTCTCAGCTCGTGGGAGGGAGCACCGTCAATCAAACCAATCAAGGGATTCGGCTGGATCGCGCGGTAGCGGCGTGGGCCACAAGGGGGCATTCGGCACTTCAAGATTCTTTTTTTCGTGAGGCCGGCCAAGGTGGTTGCAGAACTCCCACGCTAATAGCAACTCTAGCAGACCCCGCAAAAGCCCCCGACCGCAAAATAATGGTCAAAATGCAGGCTGGCGGCGAAAACTCCGTCCGAACAGACACCACAAACGCGGCTGGCCCGTAAAAAATTTTGAGGGGCGCGGCAAAAGTTCGGCCCCAACCCGCCTATTCGCGCCGCCCCCCTCCCCCCCCCCGGTCTGTCGATGCCCTGCATATAGCGGGAGCGGTTGGTGAGGAGGACATTTAGGCCCACGCTTTTCCCCCCACCAACCACCTCCCCTCTCCCCCTCGCCCCGCCACCCCGCCGCCGCCCAAGATTCCGGCGAAAGTGGCCGACGGGAGCACGCGGGAAGGTCTCCAGACACACAAGGTAGCCCTCCGCCCCCTCCCCCACCTCCCGCGTCGGCGGGCCGGGACATTGCAGATCTGCGGGGTTTTCATCGCGGGCGGCCGGATTTGGCTTTCCTGGCCGCCGGCCGCTGCACCAAGCTATGGACTCGGGAAGCACCTCGCACAGCCCGGCAAAGGCTCATCGGCGCATGCAGGTGCGGGTTCGTCGCTTGCCGCCGCCGCCGGTTTGCCTGCATGGATTAGGCCGGCCGTCCGCCGGGCTCGGCCCTCGCGCATCGGCTCTGTGGCTCGCCTATGCCGCTCATACGGTGCGACGACTGCCCGCAGACAGTGCTGCGGCTGACTTCGGGCACGCCGAAGCACCCCGGATGGGTGTTCTTCAAATGCGAAAACGAAGGGCTACGTGTTGTTTTGCATTCGGCTCATTTGGATAGCTCATTATGTTTACTCATTTGGAATATCATCATGCGTGTAGGAAAATGGATGCTCATTTTGGTTTTGGGAAGGCGAATACATTGATCTATTGATAGAAAGAAAATTGATAGACGTTCATGCACTCCTTAATGCAATCGAAGGCAACGAACCGCATGCATGCGCAACTAGAGGGGAAGCAACAGCAACATCTTTACCAGAGAAGAACAATGAAGAAGTAAAGATCAAGAATCCGCAGATTAACAATGAGTGCATGAGAAGATATTGCTTTAACTCGTGGGAGCAGTTATGGAAGTTGGAAATCTTCTAAAATGTATACTTGTGGTTCTTGTTTCTTTGGGCTTGCTTTTCTAGCAAAAATTTGATGATGTCCTATGTATCCAATGTGGTTGAAAATGCAAAGAAATGCAAATTGAGGTGCAAATTAAGTGCAAATTTACATTTTACAAGTTGGGGAGGACGGCCGTACAAGCAGACCCCGCAAAGCGACCCGTAAAACAAGATGCGGGTCGGCTTTGCGGGGTCTGCCTCTGTGGCTTTATGCTGCGGACTGCAAAATAGCTTTTCTGCGAACTGCAAACGTGAAATGCGGGTCGACGGGATGCGGGGTCTGCTAGAGATGCTCTAACCATTGTTGTGTTGCATGTTGTGGCATCATCCGAGATGCCGATGGATTGTGGATCAATTGTTGCCAATAGATAACAACGTAGCGGGCGGTGAAATGCTACTACTACCTCCGTCCGAGTTTATTGGTCCCCATTGTATTTCGTGCCAAATTTTGACCATAGATTAAACTAACAAAATGTTCACGCATATCATCAAACATTATATTTTTGAAAATTATATTCAAATACGAATCCAATGAGATGATTTTTCTTGACATGCATTAATATTTTGTTAGTTAAATCTTTAGTCAAAATTTGGCACAAACTACAAAGGTGACATATAAACCAGGATGGAGGTAGTAGTTAGCATGATATATGTGTTCCTCAGAGAAAGCAGGAGTATACAGTATTTTGTTTTCTGGTTTGTTCTTCCTTTTTCGTGTCTGCTAAAAACTTTTCTGTGGACAGCGACGTGAAATACACCTAGTAGTCTAGTCTCCTGCTTAAGATAATGAGTCTAGGTTAGCAGTAGTGCGTGGTTGATACATGACTTTATTAAATAGTTAGTGTACGTACTAGTAGCATATAAAATAACTCACGGAAATATAGAAGGCAGGAGACTTCCTTTAAAAAATGAGGAGTACTAGTAGGCGTACATCTCACTTGCAGGGTGTGCCGCGTGCGTGCGCACATGTAGGATGTAGGTGTCCGTGTAGACTTTGTAGACCAATATGGCTAGCTAGCTAGCTGGTGCGCTCTATGCTCAAAAAAAAAAAAAAAAACTAGCTGGTGCTCTGAGTACGTTCCCTCTCCAGCTTCAAACGGCACACTGATTAACTGGGCCGGTCATGTATTTTTATCTGTGGCTGCTAACTTACGTACGTCCATCCACCGATTCCGCCGGTCATAGACGTGACGTGGAATCCCACAAGAAAAAATGAGAATACGTGACGTGGTATTATTGTGGTATAGTATACGTTACTTTTTGTTTGGAGGGAATAATATATACGCCATCTAGGTTCGTAGTGCTCGGCTGCTAGCATATTTTTTTCCAGTATATATTCGAGCCAGCAGTATGCTATTCAGTCTCCTACTCCATCGACCGCTCCCCACCAGTACGTGGCGGAGGAGTGTCGCGTCACAGTCACGTATGGTTAATGCACTTCAAGTCGTCGTAAATAAACAATAAAACCGGGAAAAAATCGGTTGGACGGCAGAGGCAGACGCTGCATGTGCAATGTTCAGTTATAGTGCAGCACCCTAGATAGGGTTAGTACAGGTACTGATAGTCGCAAAGCACGCCGCAGGACCGTGTAACGGGGACTAGCAGTACGTGACCGAAGAGAGAGAGGCTGGAGTGGTGGTGGCCTGGTGGGTGTCCAACATGGCTCGGCGAGCGGGCATGGCATCGAGAGCAGGGTCCCGGTCCAATCCCCAGCCGGTCGTCTTTCTGTTGGAACTTGGATACGATGACGATGCCTGGAGCAGAAACAGGTGTAGTTGCTCTTCCCGAGGGCTGTTCGGCTTGATCCGGCTCTCCTCGCGGAAGCGGAGCACCGCTTCTCGGTCGTCGCCCAGCCAACGGCATCTACTCCGACGCGAAGCAATTAGGCGGGGCTTGAGCACGGGTCAAGTGGCGCGCAACTTGCATGGGTCTCGGAGATACTCTCATGCGACGCGGCCTTTCGGGTGCCGGATGTGTCGAGTCGTTCGCCGTGCCGGTGTCCTTCAGATGTACTGCTAGCCGGGGCAAGGGCTGGTACACCACTGCTCGTTCCTCATGACTGGGTACCTCTCACGATAAAGGTGCCATTCCTAATGTCTCCAAATCCTACCGTATTCTGTTCCCTTGGTATTAAGATGGCAGAAGCTCTTAAGATGGACATGCATAACCATAAAATAGTGTCGACCAAAAATAGTGTGAGCCTATAGTGTAGTGCACACAAAATGGACCGGTGCTCCTTGGCTAGCTTATATCACCTTTTCTCCGTGAGGCCGATCTATGGGACTTTAATATTTTCATCTACCTTACGATTCTCTTCATTTGTTATCGTACCATCTACGACTTTAATTGTAGCAATAATTTAGGTTTCTTCGACTCATATAAAGTTCAGGATTTGTTGATGACTTAGGCCAATACTTTTCTTACATAAGTTGTGGTTAAAATGTTAATTCTTCTTTACGCTTATATCTTGGATTATTAAGGATTCTCAAGACATGTGCTCATGTGAGCATCTTGAATGCCGCACATACATTTGGCTTGTGTTATCGGCGTACCAGATGAAGGATCTAGTGATACATTATTTTCATGTATTAAACCAATAATTTTAACAAGACCAGCAAAATAGGTAAGATAGACATATGACAGTGGTACAAAGGGATGGATATTAATAAACTAATTTTAATGCAAAGACGCAACTATGTGCATGCTCTAACATTTGTGTTGTCTCCTGCCCTGGCTGGTTTTGGTTAGGTGGAGATTAAGCAATCATGCTACCCACGGCTTGTATACTTTTCACCCTTGACCATGACATGTAGATAGTTGTGTAAACTCGACATGGACAAGTTGCTCGTCGTATGTTCGTCACCACATGTAAGTCGTACGACCATCGTTGAGTGTCAGGCCCCGCTTTATTTTTTTTGCATCAAAAGAGGGATTTATTCAAGCAATAATTGTTCGGTTACAATCTGCCCGAAGGCTACTAAGCAAGATGTCTGGGCTACGATCTATCCATCTATCAGTACCCTCAAGCGTACATGCACGTTGACCACAAAGGTGAGCCGGAAAGTTTTGCTCCTTGCCAATATGAAGAACCAGAAACAAAGAAAAACTAGGTACGATATATCCTCTACTTCATTCAAGATAGGCACTGCAATCGAATGAGAATTGCAGCGCGAATTTCATAGGTTGACAAGCTCCAGGCAATCAACCTCCATTATCACATGTGAGTACCCACGTAGATGTGCAAAGATCACCCCTTCACGGAGAGCTAAGAGCTCAGCGACAAAGGGATCGGACACACCTTGTAGAGGCTTGCTCCATGCTCCAAGGAACTCTAGGTGAGATCGGGACACACCACCAGCGCCTCCTGTCATGGAGTCCGCGAAAATAGAGCCGTCAATGTTTATGGTGATCCAGCCCGCCTCAGGCGGTCTTCATCCCTGTACTCCCTGTATCTTGCGGCCCTTCGGGATGTCGATGATGGAGAGGGTTTCATGTACCCACTTGATGGCCTGTACCGGATCAAAGCCGTACAGTCGTGAGTCCATCTGTTGCGCGAAGACCAAATGGTATGCATAATAGTGATGATCTTGCATCTTGCATCCTCTGAGAATATTGGATCCAGGAAGATGTCGCGAGCCCAAGTTTGTGGATGCGGTCTCGGTAGGTGGAGATCAGACCTTTGTTGAGCCGCCATCCAGAACTGTTTTGCATATATGCATCCGACCAATGCATGCATCAAAGTTTCCTCCATAGCTTGGCATACACCACAAACGCCAATAGGTTTAATATGTTTGTACTTCAAGGTCATCGAGTCTGGAATAATGCAACGGAGAGCTCTCCACTAGAATACCCTCACTTTCGGTACCACATGCAGCTTCCATAGGGCAGTCCACAGCTGTTTGTTTGCGGATGAAGATTCGGTGATCGTCCCTTTCTCAGGAGCACGGAGCTCGTTTCGAGTCACAAGAGAACGATACACTGATTTAACAGTGTAGTTGCCTGATTTTTCCAGAGCCCAAGCAAGGCTGTTTTCCCACCAGATGGACTCAAAGAAATGTTGAGAATAGCTTCCGCGTCTGGATGGAGGAAATTTTTCCTTATTAGCTCGATGTTCCAAGTTCCTGTATAATGATCTATCAAGTCTCAAACATGCGGTAATGGTGCAGAACGTAGTCGTCCCATGGGTTTCAGAGTTGTATTATTAGGGATCCATGGATCGGTCCAAGTTGAGGTGCTTGTACCGTTGCCTATGCTATAAGTTGGGATTGATTGGACAACTGATTTCAACAGTACCTCTCGGCCGGCGCATGCCAGATTTCTCTCGGACCATCCGCAGACCTTGCTGCGTATACATTCATTTATATGCATGAACGTTCCACTAATAATTCTTCCAATTGCTGTTGGTAGCCCCAAATATCGTTCTGAGAAAGCTTCAACCGAGATCCCAAGAGCAAGCTTCAACAAGGATTCTTGAAGGGGCGCGCCCGTGTTCGCACTGAAGAAAATTAAGCTCTTCTCCTTGTTTACCACCTTGCCGGAGCACTCGGCGTATATTCAAAGAATTTCATTAAGCATGTCTGCACTTTGGGTCTTTGCTCTAATAAAAATGAGACTGTCGTCATCAAATAACAAGTGATTGACCCATGGTGCATGGATGCTCACCCTAATTGTTGGAAATATGCCCTAGAGGCAATAATAAAAGTATTATTATTATATTTCCTTGTTCATGATAATTGTCTTTTATTCATGCTATAACTGTATTATCCGGAAATCGTAATACACGTGTGAATACATAGACCACAATATGTCCCTAGTGAGCCTCTAGTTGACTAGCTCGTTGTGATCAACAGATAGTCATGGTTTCCTGGCTATGGACATTGGATGTCGTTGATAACGGGATCACATCATTAGGAGAATGATGTGATGGACAAGACCCAATCCTAAGACTAGCACAAAGTTTCGGATCAAGTCACTACCGAACCTCGTAGGACGACAAGGACGCGTACTGCTTCAGAGTGGTACGGTGATCCTGTCTTAAAGGTCATGTTGCTGGACAACAATGAACCTACGAGCTATGGAGAAGCGATGGTGGGCCCGGATTCCGATAAATGGCTTGAGGCCATAAAATCCGAGAGAGGATCCATGTATGAAAACAAAGTGTAGACTTTGGCAGAACGGCTCGATGGTCGTAAGGCTAATGAGTACAGATGGATTTCAAAAGGAAGACGGACAATGATGGTAAATGTCACCATTAAGAAAGCTCGACTTGTCGTTAAGATGTTTTCCGACAAGTTCAAGGAGTTGACTACGATGAGATTTTCTCACTCGTAGCGATGCTAAGAGTCTGTTGGAATTATATTAGCGATTACTGCATTATTTATGAAATCTTGCAGATAGGATGTCAAAACATTGTTTCCTCGATTTTAATGAGGAAAGGTTGTATGTGATACAACCGGAAGGTTTTGTCAATCCTGAAAGATGCTAATAAGTATGCAAAGCTCCAGCGATCCTTCTAAGGACTGGAGTGAGCATCTCGGAGTTGGAATGTATGCTTTGATGATGATCAAAGATTTTGGGTTTGTACAAAGTTTATGAGAAACTTGTATTTCCAAAGAAGTGAGTGGGAGCACTATAGAATTTCTGATGAATACATGTTGATCAGAAATGATGTAGAATTTCTGGAAAGCATATAGGGTTATTTTGAAAGTGTTTTTCAATAGAAAGCCTGGATTAAGCTACTTGAACATTGAGCATCAAGATCTATAAGGATAGATCAAAATGCTTAATAATACTTTCAAATGAGCACATACCTTGACATGATCTTGAAGGTGTTCAAGATGGACCAGTCAAAGAAGGAGTTCTTGCCTGAGTTGTAAGGTACGAAGTTAAGACTTAAAGCTCGACCACGGCAGAATAGAGAGAAAGGACGAAGGTCGTCCCCTATGCTTAAGACGTAGGCTCTTCAGTATGCTATGCTGTGTACCGCACCTGAAGTGTGCCTTGCCATGAGTCAGTCAAGGGGTACAAGAGTGATCCAAGAATGGCTCACAGGACAGCGGTCAAAGTTATCCTTAGTAATTAGTGGACTAAGGAATTTTTCTCGATTATGGAGGTGGTAAAAGAGTTCGTCGTAAAGGGTTATGTCGATGCAAGCTTGACACCTATCCGGATAGCTCTGAGTAGAGATACCGGATACATATAATGGAGCAACAATTTAGAATAGCTCCAAGTAGAACAGTTATTTGGAATAGCTCCAAATAGAGCGTGGTAGCTGCATCTAGGGGATGACATGGAGATTTGTAAAACACACACGGATCTGAAAGGTTCAGACCCGTTGACTAAAACCTCTCTCACAAGCAACATGATCAAACATAAAACTCATTGAGTGTTAATCACATAGTGATGTGAACTAGACTACTGACTCTAGTAAACTCTTGGGTATTAGTCACATGGCGATGTGACCTGTGAGTGTTAATCACATGGCGATGTGAACTAGATTATTGACTCTAGTGCAATGGGAGACTGTTGGAAATATGCCCTAGAGGCAATAATAAAAGTATTATTATTATATTTCCTTGTTCATGATAATTGTCTTTTATTCATGCTATAACTGTATTATCCGGAAATCGTAATACACGTGTGAATACATAGACCACAATATGTCCCTAGTGAGCCTCTAGTTGACTAGCTCGTTGTGATCAACAGATAGTCATGGTTTCCTGGCTATGGACATTGGATGTCGTTGATAACGGGATCACATCATTAGGAGAATGATATGATGGACAAGACCCAATCCTAAGACTAGCACAAAGATCGTGTAGTTCGTTTGCTAGAGCTTTGCCAATGTCAAGTATCTCTTCCTTTGACCATGAGATCGTGTAACTCCTGGATACCGTAGGAGTGCTTTGGGTGTATCAAACGTCACAACGTAACTGGGTGACTATAAAGGTGCACTACAGGTATTTTCGAAAGTATCTATTGTTTTATGCGGATCGAGACTGGGATTTGTCACTCCGTGTAAACGGAGAGGTATCTCTGGGCCCACTCGGTAGGACATCATCATATGCGCAATGTGACCAAGGAGTTGATCATGGGATGATGTGTTACGGAACGAGTAAAGTGACTTGCCGGTAACGAGATTGAACAAGGTATCGGTATACCGACGATCGAATCTCGGGCAAGTAAAATACCGCTAGACAAAGGGAATTGTATACGGGATTGATTAAGTCCTTGACATCGTGGTTCATCCGATGAGATCATCGTGGAACATGTGGGAGCCAACATGGGTATCCAGATCCCGCTGTTGGTTATTGACCGGAGAACGTCTCGGTCATGTCTGCATGTCTCCCGAACCCATAGGGTCTACACACTTAAGGTTCGATGACGCTAGGGTTATAAAGGAAGCTTGTATGTGGTTACCGAATGTTGTTCGGAGTCCCGGATGAGATCCCGGACGTCACGAGGAGTTCCGGAATGGTCCGGAGGTAAAGATTTATATATAGGAAGTCCTGTTTCGGCCATCGGGACAAGTTTCGGGGTCATCGGTATTGTACCGGGACCACCGGAAGGGTCCCGGGGGCCCACCGGGTGGGGCCACCTGCCCCGGGGGGCCACATGGGCTGTAGGGGGTGCGCCTTGGCCCACATGGGCCAAGGGCACCAGCCCCAAGAGGCCCATGCGCCTAGGGAACCCTAGAGGGAAGAGTCCTCAAGGGGGAAGGCACCTCCGAGGTGCCTTGGGGAGGATGAACTCCTCCCCCCCCTCTTGGCCGCCGCACCAGATGCCATCTGGAGGCTGGCCGCCGCCCCTTGGGGTGGGAAACCCTAAAGGGGGCGCATCCCTCCCCTTCCCCTATATATATGAGGCCTAGGGGCTGCCCATAAATCGCGATTTGATCTCTCGTTGGTGCAGCCCTGCCCCTCTCCCTCCTCCTCTTCTCCCATGGTGCTTGGCGAAGCCCTGCGGGATTGCCTCGCTCCTCCTCCACCACCACGCCGTTGTGCTGCTGCTGGATGGAGTCTTCCTCAACCTCTCCCTCTCTCCTTGCTGGATCAAGGCGTGGGAGACGTCACCGGGCTGTACGTGTGTTGAACGCGGAGGTGCCGTCCGTTCGGCACTTGATCATCGGTGATCTGAATCACGACGAGTACGACTCCATCAACCCCGTTCACTTGAACGCTTCCGCTTAGCGATCTACAAGGGTATGTAGATGCACTCCCCTTTCTACTCGTTGCTGGTCTCTCCATAGATAGATCTTGGTGTTACGTAGGAAAACTTTTGAATTTCTGCTACGTTCCCCAACACTAATACCTCTGTCAATGTGTGCTCCACCATAGTTATTCAGGAGAGATGTTAGTCCTTGATCACAAATGAGGAAGAGATATCCTGAGATAGTGCATCCCTGGCGCAACCCTCTCTAGGGGATGAAAAAAGGGAGGAGTTCACCGTTTGACCTTGATTGTGAACCGCACCAAAGTAACACACTTCATGACCAACCTGATAAAACGATCGCCGAAGCCCAATCTGGTTAACATCGCTTTGAGATAATGCCATTCCACCATATCGTAGGCCTTGAGCATGTCAAGTTTGATTGCACGACAGGCGTTGTTGCCCCTCTTTCTCCTCTTGATAGCATGGATAGTCTGATAAGCCACCAACACATTTTTCGTGATTAAGCGACCCGGGACAAACGTACTTTGTTCTTCTCCAATGACTTCATAGAGAATAGTCCAGGCCCTGTTAGCTACTGCTTTAACAATAATCTTATAGAGCACCGGACATAGCGCAATGGGCCTGTACTGTGAGATTTTCTGTGGGTGGTGGGCTTTGGGAATCAATGTTATCGTTGTATCATTCAGTCCGAGAGGTAGCTCACCACCATTGAGGGAACACAACACTGCCATCGTTACATCCTCACAAATGACCTCGTAGTGTCGTTGGTAGAAACCGACTATGAAACCGTCCACGCCCGGGGCCTTGGACGGCAGCATGTCAAAATGTGCCTTCCTAACATCTTCAGCCACAAATTCCTTCTCAATGAACTCATTCATGCACTACTAGGGAAAAGCCTAGCAGCAGCGCGGGTTTTGGCCCTCTCAGTAGCGCGGGTGCCGACGCTACTAATAAGGCGCTACAGCTAATGTATAGCAGTAGCGTCTGTTGACCCACGCTACTGCTACTGATGAATAGCTGTAGCGCTCTTTGGAAAAGGGCGCTACTGATATTATCTGCAGCGCTGTTTAGCAGGAAGCGCTACTGGTAAGTCGGCGCTACTGCTAAATTTGCCCCCCTCGCTACTACTAGTTTTATTAGTTTTTTTCCTGCATATTTGTTTTTTATTTGTTTTGTATTTGAGTAGGCTTTATACAATAATCTTTAGCATATCATCCACATACAAATGTAATCATAGGATATACATACAATTAGTCTCATCAAATCATGTCATCATCATAATCATCATCCAACACAAAAGTGGTCTCTCGTCATCAATCTCGAAAATAGCGATACAAGTCTCGATTACTTGCAAATACATCGTCATCCATCTAAACAATGATATACGCGAGAATAGCTATCACTTTGAGTACACGAGTTCGTATCCCTCTCTCGCATTAGCGTGAACCTAAACTAAGTACTGCGTGTCGCTCGGAAACCGAAAACCGGTACACCTGGGCTTGACACTCCGGCCACTTGTCGTATATATACTCCTGGCATAGCACTTCTTCGCCATCTATGATCTATGCACCTGCATCGTCACATGAGTCGATGATATGCAACATATATAGTTGAGCAACAGAAAGAGACAGACTTGGCAAAGATAGAAACAACATATCATAAGCATAAATAACAAAGTTCATCGTACCCAAAATGACCTAACTAGAGTGATTTTCGCTAGTCAGGAGGAGGACGGTTTAATTACATCAAAAATAAAGTTTCACCGTGCATAACTCAAAGTTTTGTCATAAAAGAAAGTATGGACTAAACGGACACATTGTCATATATCGACAATCACTCCATCATGTCGTGCCATCCATCCATGTCAGGGAGATAGTCATCGAGCTTAGTGAAAGGCTTCATGTCGAGACGCTGAGAGGCTATCCATGTTCGGACGTCTTCCCGCGACATTTGTCCTTCTGCATGGAACATCCCTGTTTTTCCGACGACCTCATTCATGATGATTTGGGCAAGTTCGCACTGGATGTTATAGAACTCAGCTCGAAGTCGATGATCCTCGATATCTCCTATGTCCTTTGCCCATTGCAGAATATGGGCATCGCTAGATCTAGGTGCCATGTGAAGGTTTTGGTGATCCCGTCTGTACTCCAGCATGTTGTCACGCCCAATATGCGACCCTATCCAAAAGGAACTCGAAGGTCCCACCAAGGATAGACCCGCATATTGAAACGCTTTTGCAAGGTGGATATCATTACATCAACATTACATAATAGATGGGGATACATACATAAGGCATACAATGCCACACGAATACAACATCATCTTACAGAAGAGCACCATCCGACTATGGATGAAACACAAACAGAAACTCAATGTCATCCACCCTGCTAGCCCAGGCTGCCGACCTGGAACCTATCCCCTGATCGAAGAAGCAGAAGAAGAACTCAACGCAAGCAAGCATCGCTCTCGCGTCATGATCATCGCACAACCTGTAACTGCAATTGTTATTGTAGTAATCTGTGAGCCACGAGGACTTAGCAATCCCATTACCATGGGTATAAAGACTAGCAAAGCTTAAAGGGAACGGAAGGGGTAAAGTGGTGAGGCTGCAGCAGCGACTAAGCATATATGGTGGCTAACATACGCAAATAAGAGCGAGAAGAGAGCAAGCAGAACGGTCGTGAAGCTAGCAATGATCAAGAAGTGATCCTGAACTCCTACTTACGTCAAACATAACCCAAAACCGTGTTCACTTTCCGGACTCCGCCGAAAAGAGACCATCACGGCTACACACACGGTTGATGCGTTTTAATTCGGATCTGGTGTCAAGTTATCTACAACCGGACATTAACAAATTCCCATCTGCCTATAACCGCAGGCACGACTTTCGAAAGTTTAAACCCTGCAGGGGTGTCCCAACTTAGCCCATGATAAGCTCTCGCGATCAATGAAGGATATACCTTCTCCCAGGAAGACCCGATCAGACTCGGAATCCCGGTTTACAAGACATTTCGACAATGGTAAAACAAGACCAGCAAAGCCGCCCAATGCGCCGACAAATCCCGATAGGAGCTGCACATATCTTATTCTCAGGGCAACACCGGATGAGACTAGCTACGAGTAAAACCAACCCTCAAGTTGCCCCGAGGTGGCCCCGCAAGCAGCTCAATTTGGACCAACACTTAGACAAGCACTGGCCCGGGGGGCTAAAAATAAAGATGACCCTTGGGTTGGCCGACCCAAGGGAAGGGTATAGGTGGTGGTGAGGCAAATGGTAAAACCAAGGTTGGGCCTTGCTGGAGGAGTTTTATTCAAAGCGAACTGTCAAGGGGGTCCCGTAAATCACCCGACCACGTAAGGAATGCAAAATCCGGGAACATAACACCGGTATGACGGAAACTAGGGCGGAAAGAGTGGAACAAAACACCAGGCAAAAGGCCGAGTCTTCCACCCTTTACCAAGTATATAGATGCATTAATAATATAAGAGATATTGTGATATCCCAACCAAAATCCTGTCCACCATGGAGAAATCTTCAACTTCATCTGCAACTAGCAATGCTATAAGAGGGGCTGAGCAAAAGCGGTAACATAGCCAAACAACGGTTTGCATAGGAAAGGTGTCAAAGGTTAGAGGTTCATGGCAATATGGGAGGCTTGATAAACAGGTGATAGGTAGCCCAGCATAGCGATAGAACGAAACAACTAGCATGGCAATGATAGTAGTGAGATCCAGGGTAGCGGTCATCTTTCCTGAAATCCTGCAAGGAAGAAGAACGAGTCCATGAAGAAGATGAAGCCATGAAGAGAAACCAAGCGTAGACGAACGAATCCTCACAATCGCAACGAAACGGGAACTATCGAGAAGAAGCACACAACATGGTAAACACACCACACATATACAAGACATGATGCACAACCAAGCATGATGCATGACAAAGCTACATGAAGCTACTCATGGCAAGAGATGATGCAAACAAGAGCAACACATCAAGGCAAGTTTAAATGAGGCCGGGGACAACATATAACAAATCCGGTAAGTCCTCATATGCAAATTCCGAAGTTGGTCCAGATCTGAATAAACCTTATGTTCAAGTTGTTAAACAGCAAGTTAAAATGCACAAAGATGATCTACACGAGATTCTAGTCAAGTTACATATAAAGTTCATTTATTTCGGAGCTATGGCCTAGAAGATATGAGCAAAACAAGTTAAACATGGCATTGATGCGAAATGCACCCAAACATCAAGCAAACACACCAAAACAAGGATGCAACATGATAATATGAAACTACATGCAATTCTAAGCAAGTTTCATATAGAGCACACTCAAAACGGAGCAACGGTTCAACACACACACATGAAACAAGTTTAAAGGACAAGCTGTCCAAAACAGCAACTAGGCATATTGCAAGCATCAAAACAATAAGCTACAACACCTCAACATGAAAACAAAAGACATGGGCATGATGTACAGGTAAAGCATAACAAAACATGAACACTGAGCTATCTCCAAAAATCACTAGAACATGCTCAAATACACATGGCAAAATTGCAAGTAATAACAATTTAGACTTTGCAGAAAATAACATCAGGTTGCAATGTTTAGAGCTATCAAACAACATGTTACAGGAACTTATCATGGCAAATAAAGGCATGGCATGAACCTACTAACTGCATAGATCAAAAGTCCTTTACTGACCATGAGCCAAAAAGGATCAGAAAATATGATGGCACCCATGTAAACATAGCAAGTTATATTACAGATTCATACATGGCAGGAACAGAATTATGAAGGCATGTTGGTGAGCTTGTGCCACTCACCACAGAGCAATACATGGCATGGCAAGGCAACCAACAGTAAGAAGGCATGTTTATGAAACAAACCAAGGCAAGAACAAGTCTATAGCATGCAAGGATCAACTACAACAACCTTGGCAAAATTGAATAACATGTAAACAATCTGCCAGGAAACATTTTGAAGCAAAAGTAGAGCACGAAAATGACATGCTAGACTACTCCATAATTGCAAACAAGGGCATTAATGGCTAGACAATAACCATATGTTCAAAACATCCTTACTGAAGTATCTCAAAATATACATGGATCTCTCTGTAGCATCAAGTTTACATGGCATCAAATAACAACAGAATAGGGACTAAAATCAGCAACATCACGAAGCCTAGTTTACATGCTTGTGCTAGTCACCACATTGATCACAAAAATACATGGTAAGCACCTCTGTAAAGAAGACATGGCATAGTTCAAAACACATGTAGACATCATCCTCATAGGATGCACACATCAATCATGGCAAAAATGACAAATGCACACATTCTGTTAAGAAACAGGAACTAACATTATGAAGCAATCTTGCAACGATGATTCAGGCATCAAGATGAACTCAAATGAACATGATGCAATGGAATGAAATGATGTACTCGTTGAGACGAACAATTTGACATATTACACGCACAAAACGGAGCTACGGATATAGAGATATGATGCGATAAACATGGCATGATAATGTCAAAATATTTCAGGACTTGGGCGATTTTTACCCCGCGAAAAACTGGACGGAGATGTTCCGGGACGAAGGGATCCAGGGGCTCGGGGCACGTTTGGTTGCGGGGATGGGTGGATCTCATCCACCCTCACAGATCTGGCCGGAGAAGAACTCCGGCGAGCTGCGGGGCGACTCCGGCGAACTCCGGGCGGCGCGGATCCGGAGGCCGGCGACGCGGGCTACGCGGAGCCGGTGAGGAGGAGGCCGGCCGCGACAGAGGAGGTCGGCGCGAGGCCGGGCGAAGGCAGAGAGGCGCCCGGAAGCAGCGCTCCGGCGAGGGCGCGGCTCCGGTGCGGCTCCGACGGAGGTCGGCTCCGGCGCGAAGAGGAGGCGGGGCGAGCGGGATGCGGAGGCCCGAGGCGAGGGCGACGTGCGCGAAGGCGGCAGCGACGGGCGCGGAGGCGCCGGGCGGCGGACGGCGAGGTCGGCTCCGGCGGGCAACGGGCGCAGGCGGCGCCGGTGCCTGCGTGGTCCGGCGAAGGGGCGACGGAGCGGGCGCTCGGGGAAGACACGCGGGCTCCGGGCGCTCGGGCCAGCGGCGGCGGCGGATGGGCCGGGCGGGCCTGTGTTGGGCTCGCCGGGCCTGCGGCGGCGGGGCGCAGAGCGGGGCACGTGGCGGCGGTGGAGTGGAGGAGAGGGGCGGCGGGACGACGTGGCGCGCGGTGATAGGTCGGGCGACGTGGCTGGGCGGCGGTGGGCGTGTCCAGCCGCCGGCGGACATGTCCGGCGGCGCGGAGGGGAAGTTTGCTAGGGTTTCATCTGCGAATTTGGACGGGAGGCACATATTTATAGCTAGAGGGAGCTAGGAGAGTCCAAATGAAGAGCGGTTTTCGCCCACACGATCGTGATCGAACGACCGAGAGCATGGAGGGGAGTTAGATGGGTTTTGGGCCACTTAGGAATTGGTGTTGGGCTGCAACGCAGAGAGGGCTTTTACGGTTACCCGGTTAACCGTTGGAGTACCAAACGACCTCCAAATGACACGAAACTTGGCAGGCGGTCTACCGGTGCTATACCAAGGCCGCTTGGCAAGACTCGGGCCATTCAGAGAAAGTTTAACACCTGCACACAAAAACAAGGTCTGAGAGGGGCGACGGGCGCGCGCGAGAGGTCTGGACTCCGAATGGACAACGGAGAGAATCGGGAGAACCCGAACGGATGCAAGTTTTGAAAAACATGCGGATGAAATGCAGATGATGGCATGATAAAATGCAACGCGTAAGCAAATGACATGGCAACACAACGAATAACTGGAAGACACCTGGCGCATCGAATCCGGGGCGTTACAACACTCCTCCACTAACAAGAGATCTCGTCCCGAGATCTTAGGACCGAGACGGGAGAGAAAAAGGGATGAGGTGAAACAAGAACTCAAAAGAAGAAGCATAGAATCAAGAGCACTCGAGAAGAAGAGAGGAATGACAAGAATGACGAGAATCAAATGCTCATGGAAACACGATAGACTCAGAAACAACTCCGGTTAGAACGAGATGAAAACAACGAATAAGACTGAAAGGATTTAGGCAGCACACCGACTGAACATCGAAAGAATAGAACAAGAACTTAAGAGGATGGAATGATACCTGATGAAGACATGACACAAAACCTCCGGAAAGAATTAAAAGAGTTGAATAAAAAGAACGGAGAAGAAAATGACAACTTGTGACACGAATGAAATAGAAAGCAACCTTAGAAGAAAAGATCGAATGAAGTTGTTGAGAAAATTCAACAACGAAAAGAATAAGCTTGTCGTGGACTTATGGCTAACATCTCAGAAATTATGAGGTGATAACCAGCCGCAAACGGAAATGATTGGATAACTTAGAAGAACAAAGAAATGCAAAACTCCACTTCAAAAGAATACGAAGAATTAATTGCACTTCAAGACGCGAGAAGAAAAGATACTTGAACTCCTCGAACAAAATCTTGATGAACTCTTGAAGAACAGATTAAATCATGAAGAACCACCATGAAGAACTCCGGTAACAAAAGGATGACGAGATAAGATTGAAGGATGAAAGAATAAGATGAGCCTTGCGATGATTCCGATGGGGGTTCCGACGAGATGGCCAAGGAAACTTTGAACTCCGGGAAAGAAAAGATGAAAAACACTTGGAACTAGAATTTATTCATTAAGAACAAACTCCGAAGGAAGGTATTAATCACTTGGATGAAATAAGAATAAGATTTATTGTCTGCTTATCCTTCATCAAATTAAATTGATGACAAACAATGGATTTTTGCATACTACTTATTCTTCTTGAAAAGGATTGAGAAGTGACATATCGCAAACTTGAGAAGGTCTTCATGAACCACCGGTAGGGTTGAAAGAAGGAATGGATTGATACGATAACAAAGGAAAAAGAATCTGAATGAACCACCGTAAGAATTCGAAAAATGACTGATGAAAGAGAATGAATCACCGGGAAGAATTAGAAGAACAAATATGCTTGAGGGGATTTAGATGTAAAAGAACAAAGAGATCATGAGCTGATTAAAGAACACTTGAACGAAGCACCGGGATAACTGGATAACGGTAGCTGAAATGTGAGGACGAAGAATTCTTCTGGAACGATGACCTCCACTGAAAAGAAACGGGAAAACAACTTCTGACATACTCCGGATGATTAAGAAAAGAATATCTGACAAATGGAATAATTCGAGAGGATAACATGAAGCTAGAACCACGAATCTTCGAGAGGACGGGCAAGATTTAGAGGAAAAAACTCTTCTTCGGCCTTCAAATGACGACGAGAAACAACACCAAAATTACTGAGGTACTTTGGGAGAATGAAAAGCGAAGGGGTTGAGCCAACAATGAAATGATTTGAAATCGATCTTGGAGAAGGCATGTGACTGATGAAATCCATTCTTACGTCATGCTTTGAAAAGAATTTGAGAATAACTCCGGGGAAATTAGAAGAGTCAGGTAAGATCCTGGAAAAAAACCTGTGGGTTAGGGCCCACTAAAGAGATAACACCGTTGAAAAGGATTCTTGAAAAGATAGATGATGCACCGAAACAATTGAAATATTTGAATGAGGTGACAACCTCGAATTGATTCGAACACAGATGAATCTCCTGAGATGTCTTGAACACTCCGGAAGGATAAACTG
The DNA here is from genome assembly GCF_018294505.1 of Triticum aestivum. Lineage (NCBI taxonomy): Eukaryota > Viridiplantae > Streptophyta > Magnoliopsida > Poales > Poaceae > Triticum > Triticum aestivum. The sequence goes on from NC_057810.1 coordinate 160,362,948, forward strand.
GCGAGAGGCGAACGAGAAGGGAAAACACTTGATCCAAGGGAAAGAATATGATCAACCGAAAAACTTGAATTGAATCCACCGGAAAAAGAAAGAGATGAAGAATGACGAACGAGACGAGAATTCACGGTTGAAATAATTGACGAAAGACTGAAGAGCCTCCACACGAATGAAAATTAGTGGTCGAGAGAGAGTCAAACTCCGGGAAGAAAAGGGGTGGGAGGGCGGGAAAACAAAGGCAACTCGGGAGGGGAAATGACGAATATCTTGAAGGGACAACACCGGTTGAAATCATTGAGGAGAGAGAGCAAAAACTTCACACGAGTAGGATGGATACTCGATTACAGACTCCGGTTCTGAGAAGAAGAAGGGTGGGCGGGTGGGAAAGAAAACAACTGAGGATTGAACTCAACGATGAAGAGGCTCGAGACGACTTGACGAGAAATGCACCGGATCAAAAGAGAAGAGAACCAACGATCAAAAAACTAACTACGTGATCCTAAAGAAAAATTTGAAAGGGAATAGGAGTAATTCAAAACACCTACGTCAAGATTCCTCACCAGAGAGACGAAGGGGCTGAGGAGTAAAAAGAATTCCTACTCTCCGATATAACTAGACTCCGAAAATAGTTTTCTTCTAGACTCAACGATGGCCGAACTACACGATCAATCAAGGGGGCTCCAAGGGTCGGTCGAGGCTCTGATACCAACTTGTCATGCCCAATATGCGACCCTATCCAAAAGGAACTCGAAGGTCCCACCAAGGATAGACCCGCATATTGAAACGCTTTTGCAAGGTGGATATCATTACATTAACATTACATAATAGATGGGGATACATACATAAGGCGTACAATGCCACACGAATACAACATCATCTTACAGAAGAGCACCATCCGACTACGGATGAAACACAAACAGAAACTCAATGACATCCACCCTGCTAGCCCAGGCTGCCAACCTGGAACCTATCCCCTGATCGAAGAAGCAGAAGAAGAACTCAACGCAAGCAAGCATCGCTCTCGCGTCATGATCATCGCACAACCTGTACCTGCAACTGTTGTTGTAGTAATCTGTGAGCCACGAGGACTCAGCAATCCCATTACCATGGGTATCAAGACTAGCAAAGCTTAAAGGGAACGGAAGGGGTAAAGTGGTGAGGCTGCAGCAGCGACTAAGCATATATGGTGGCTAACATACACAAATAAGAGCGAGAAGAGAGCAAGCAGAACGGTCGTGAAGCTAGCAATGATAAAGAAGTGATCCTGAACTCCTACTTACGTCAAACATAACCCAAAACCGTGCACTTCCCGGACTCCGCCGAAAAGAGACCATCACGGCAACACACACGGTTGATGCGTTTTAATTCGGATCTGGTGTCAAGTTATCTACAGCCGGACATTAACAAATTCCCATCTGCCTATAACCGCAGGCACGGCTTTCGAAAGTTTAAACCCTGCAGGGATGTCCCAACTTAGCCTATGATAAGCTCTAGCGATCAACGAAGGATATACCTTCTCCCAGGAAGACCCGATCAGACTCGGAATCCCGGTTTACAAGACATTTCGACAATGGTAAAACAAGACCAGCAAAGCCGCCAGATGCGCCGACAAATCCCGATAGGAGCTGCACATATCTGGTTCTCAGGGCAACACCGGATGAGACTAGCTACGAGTAAAACCAACCCTCAAGTTGCCCTAAGGTGGCCCCGCAGGCAGCTCAGTTCGGACCAACACTTAGACAAGCACTGGCCCGGGGGGGCTAAAAATAAAGATGACCCTTGGGTTGGCCGACCCAAGGGAAGGGTATAGGTGATGGTGAGGCAAATGGTAAAACCAAGGTTCGGCCTTGCTGGAGGAGTTTTATTCAAAGCGAACTGTCAAGGGGGTCTCATAAATCACCCGACCACGTAAGGAACGCAAAATCCGGGAACATAACACCGGTATGACGGAGACTAGTGCGGCAAGAGTGGAACAAAACACCAGGCAAAAGGCCGAGTCTTCCACCCTTTACCAAGTATATAGATGCATTAATAATATAAGAGATATTGTGATATCCCAACCAAAATCTTGTCCACCATGGAGAAATCTTCAACTTCACCTGCAACTAGCAATGCTATAAGAGGGGCTGAGCAAAAGCGGTAACATAGCCAAAGAACGGTTTGCATAGGAATGGTGTCAAAGGTTAGAGGTTCATGGCAATATGGGAGGCTTGATAAACAGGTGATAGGTAGCGCAGCATAGCGATAGAACGAAACAACTAGCATGGCAATGATAGTAGTGAGATCTAGGGTAGCGGTCATCTTTCCTGAAATCCTGCAAGGAAGAAGAACGAGTCCATGAAGAAGATGAAGCCACGAAGAGAAACCAAGCGTAGACGAACGAATCCTCACAATCGCAACGAAACGGGAACTATCGAGAAGAAGCACACAACATGGTAAACACACCACACATATACAAGACATGATGCACAACCAAGCATGATGCATAACAAAGCTACATGAAGCTACTCATGGCAAGAGATGATGCAAACAAGAGCAACACATCAAGGCAAGTTTAAATGAGGCCGGGGACAACATATAACAAATCCGGTAAGTCCTCATATGCAAATTCCGAAGTTGGTCCAGATCTGAATAAACCTTATGTTCAAGTTGTTTTACAGCAAGTTAAAATGCACAAAGATGATCTACACGAGATTCTAGTCAAGTTACATATAAAGTTCATTTAGTTCGGAGCTACGGCCTAGAAGATATGAGCAAAACAAGTTAAACATGGCATTGATGCGAAATGCACCCAAACATCAAGCAAACACACCAAAACAAGGATGCAACATGATAATATGAAACTACATGCAATTCTAAGCAAGTTTCATATAGAGCACACTCAAAACGGAGCAACGGTTCAACACACACACACATGAAACAAGTTTAAAGGACAAGCTGTCCAAAACAGTAACTAGGCATATTGCAAGCATCAAAATAATAAGCTACAGCATCTCAACATGAAAACAAAAGGCATGGGCATGATGTACAGGTAAAGCATAACAAAACATGAACACTGAGCTATCTCCAGAAATCACTAGAACATGCTCAAACACACATGGCAAGATTGCAAGTAATAACAATTCAGACTTTGCAGAAAATAACATCAGGTTGCAATGTTTAGAGCTATCAAACAACATGTTACAGGAACTTATCATGGCAAATAAAGGCATGGCATGAACCTACTAATTTCATAGATCAAAAGTCCTTTACTGACCATGAGCCAAAAAGCATCAGAAAATATGATGGCACCCATGTAAACCTAGCAAGTTATATTACAGATTCATACATGGCAGGAACAGAATTATGAAGGCATGTTGGTGAGCTTGTACCACTCACCACAGAGAAATACATGGCATGGCAAGACAACCAACGGTAAGAAGGCATGTTTATGAAACAAACCAAGGCAAGAACAAGTCTATAGCATGCAAGGATCAACTACAACAACCTTGGCAAAATTGAATAACATGTAAACAATCTGCCAGGAAACATTTTGAAGAAAATGTAGAGCACGAAAATGACATGCTAGACTACTCCATAATTGCAAACAAGGGCATTAATGGCTAGACAATAACCATATGTTCAAAACATCCTTACTGAAGTATCTCAAAATATACATGGATCTCTCTATAGCATCAAGTTTACATGGCATCAAAATAACAGCAGAACAGGGACTAAAATCAGCAACATCACGAAGCCTAGTTTACATGCTTGTGCTAGTCACCACATTGACCTCAAAAATACATGGTAAGCACCTCTGTAAAGAAGACATGGCATAGTTCAAAACACATGTAGACATCATCCTCATAGGATGCACACATCAATCATGGCAAAAATGACAAATGCACACATTCTGTTAAGAAACAGGAACTAACATTATGAAGCACTCTTGCAATGATAATTAAGGCATCAACATGAACTCAAATGAACATGATGCGACGGAATGAAATGATGTACTCGTTGAGACGAACAATTTGACATATTACACGCACAAAACGAAGCTACGGATGCAGAGATATCATGCGATAAACATGGCATGATAATGTCAAAATATTTCGGGACTTAGGCGATTTTTACCCCGCGAAAAACTGGACGGAGATGTTCCGGGACGAAGGGATCCAGGGGCTCGGGGCACATTTGGTTGCGAGGATGGGTGGATCTCATCCACCCTCACAGATCTGGTCGGAGAAGAACTCCGGCGAGCTGCGGGGCGACTCCGGCGAACTTCAGGCGGCGCGGATCCGGAGGCCGGCGACGCGGGCTACTCGGAGCCGGCGAGGAGGAGGCTGGCCGCGGCAGAGGAGGTCGGCGCGAGGCCGGGCGAAGGCAGAGAGGCGCCGGGAGGCAGCGCTCCGGCGAGGGCGCGGCTCCGGTGCGGCTCCGGCGGAGGTCGGCTCCGGCGCGAAGAGGAGGCGGTGCGAGTGGGATGCGGAGGCCCGAGGTGACGACGACGTGCGCGGAGGCGGCAGCGACGGGCGCGGAGGCGCCGGGCGGCGGACGGCGAGGTCGGCGCCGGCAGGCAACGGGCGCGGGCGGCGCCGGCGGCCTGCGCGGTCCGGCGAAGGGGCGACGGAGCGGGCGCTCGGGGAAGATGCGCGGGCTCCGGGCGCTCGAGCCAGCGGCGGCGGCAGACGGGCCGGGCGGGCCCGCGATGGGCTCGCCGGGCCTGCGGTGGCGGGGCGCAGAGCGGACACGTGGCGGCGGCGGAGTGGAGGAGAGGGGCGGCGGGGCGACGTGGCGCGCGGTGATAGGTCGGGCGACGTGGCTGGGCGGCGGTGGACGTGTCCGGCCGTCGGTGGACATGTCCGGCGGCGCGGAGGGGAAGTTTGCTAGGGTTTCATCTGCGAATTTGGACGGGAGGCACATATTTATAGCTAGAGGGAGCTACGAGAGTCCAAATGAGGAGCAGTTTTCGCCCACACGACCGTGATCGAACGACCGAGAGCATGGAGGGAAGTTAGATGGGTTTTGGGCCACTTAGGAAGGGGTGTTGGGCTGCAACACAGAGAGGGCTTTTACGGTTACCCGGTTAACCGTTGGAGTACCAAACGACCTCCAAATGACACGAAACTTGGCAGGCGGTCTACCGGTGCTATACCAAGGCCGCTTGGCAAGACTCGGGCCATTCTGAGAAAGTTTAACACCCGCACACGAAAACAAGGTCTGAGAGGGGCGATGGGCGCGCGCGAGAGGTCCGGACTCCGAATGGACAACGGAGAGAATCGGGAGAACCCGAACGGATGCAAGTTTTGAAAAACATGCGGATGAAATGCAGATGATGACATGATAAAATGCAACGCGTAAGCAAATGACATGGCAACACAACGAATAACTGGAAGACACCTGGCGCATCAAATCCGGGGCGTTACACATGTGGTGTAGGACATAGAATCGATCATTAAGAGAATCGTTCGGTTGCTGGATGCAGCAGAAGTCCGTCTTATGGCTGAAGGCGGCCCTGCCGCCCCTTCTCTTCTTGTCCCTAACCTCTCCACCCCTTGCTTGGTAGTAAAACATAGCACTATTGAGAACATTTTTGATGTGGGTGTAATCCTTTTTGTGAATGTTCTTCGACGAGTCCAAGTAAAGAGCGTGGGAGAATCGGGGGTAGAGGATGATGAGGACGGCGCGCCCGCCGCTGCGCAAAATAAGTACACCTCAAATTAATTAGCCTCCACCGTGCAAATGAGTTATTGAAATCGAAGGAAGGATAGCAGCGCGGATGACTTACACGGGATGATAAGGCACGTCGCCTCCTTGTCCTTATTGGCGAGCATGAAACTGACGATGTAATCCCTCGCGTATTCACGATGCTGTGCACAGACTCCCAAGAAGCCCTCGTGCATGTAGTACGGGTCAGTGACACAGATAAAACGTATCTGCTCAACCCCAATGATGTAGTTCATGTGCAAGGCATAAAGGCGGACAAACGTAAAATCCAGCTTCTTCACGTGAAACATGTCGAATATGTAATCGAATCGTAGGAAGAACTTATCCGCGAGGAAGCCGTCGACGTACGACATTTGCCGCAGAACGTTAACCACATAGAGTGGGTATCCTGGATCTTTCGAGGCGATGAGGCCTTTCTCTACCCGCAGCACATCGTCATGAAGTCTCCTTAGATCGCCGAATCTGGCCTGTAGCGTTGTTTCAGGTAGGATTGGTCGACCGGGGATATGCCATTTATCCGCATCGGGGATATCTACACGGTCCTGAAGCCGAGGCTGCTGAGGCAGCTGGATCATAGAATCAACTTTTTTGCCTTTCCTCGCTCTCTTCCTATACTTCTTTACCACTGGATGGTCGTCAATAATACGTTGAGACGGTAATTCAGGCACCGACTCATGACGCTCAAACCCTGAGGAGGCGCCAGTATAGACATACTGTTCAGCGCCATCGTCATCCTCATCCTCATCCATGGCGACGTCATCAGCGACTAATGGAGCCACCTGCTTACCCCGTCTGCTATGACCCAACCCGACGCCCGATGCTAATTGGGTAGGTGGGGTGTTGATGTTCATACCTTGCTGAGGCTGCGTGCTCGTGGGTGTGCTCCCGGCCGCCTCCAGATGAAGCAGACTCTTTGGCCACAACAGGACCCACCCATTGCAACAATCACCAAGCCGCCGCGGGGTCTCGTCGTCATCCCCCACTAGTATTAGAGGAGGCAAATTCTCGTGGCCCGGTTTGACACTGGCCACGAAAACCTTGAAGACGTTCGGGGGGATCGACCGGCTGTGGAACAATGGTTCCTTCGGCTCCATTATCGTCCCCTTCCCCACGTCCACCTTCTATTCGCCGATGGTGTATAATATGGTGCACGGGGTTTCGTCGGCTTGCAAAGAAAAGTTTGCGACGTGAGACATCCGAAAGGCAACGAAAATGGGAGATTATACATTTATATTGAAGGGGGCCGGTGTGACAGATACCGTGAGGGCGTCGAGCTCAGCCAAAGAGGAGCACCACCGAGCACGTCTGGTGTGGGAGCCGGTGCGGGAGCAGGTGCGGGAGCCGGTGCGGGAGCAGGTACGGGAGCCGATGCGGGAGCAGGTGCTCCCAAGAAGTCAGCAAGGGGAAAGTCCTCTGCATTTTTTTTCTAGATTTTGCCTTGTCCAAGTGTAAACGCCCGTCACCAAGGAAGTAGATATATCTGCAATCGCCTGTTTTGCGGCAGCTACCGCTGTTGCGACTGTCTGAGATGATTTCTTGTCAACCGCAATCTCAACCTTCTTGTCAATGCTTTCTTCAGTTAACCTCCGTCTTTCCTTTCTCTCCTCTGTGGTCTCACGGTAGTACTTCTTCCACATGGCGCCGTCTCCGACACCGTGCACGCGTCCATACGACGGTCGAGTATCCACCGGTTGTTGTTTCAATATGTTCAACGCCCGGTTGAATGGAGTGTCCCACTTGGGCCTCGCCAATGCCTCAGACAGCGAGTCGCTTTCGACCGCAATCCGGTGCTGCTCTCTCTGCAAAAGGCACAAGGATCGTTTACAAATATGACTAACGTGTGCAGTCGAATTGATCAAAATTAAAATTACCAGCAGTCTCATGAACTCTGTAATGACTGGTGTTGTCTCGTAAACCTTCTTCACTGGGTCCCAACGCTGTCGGGCCCTCAGGATGTCACGCTCCTGCGGGATGGTGAAATCGGCCAAGGGGTCTGGGATGCCCAGACTCGCGGCTTCCGCGTCCTCCTTGGCCCATTTGGACCTCTTTCCGCCGTAACCACGGCTTCCGAGGTGGTGGCTCCCAATGTTCCTCTTTTGAAGCCCCTTGATGTACTTAGACTTTTTTTTGGCAGCTTCGGCCTCGCAAGCCTCTTTGAATATTTGAAACTGCTCTTCCGTGATTGTCGGATTATCCTTTACAATCTCGGAGTAGGGTTCCCCCTCGTTGATGTTTGCTTTCACTCAATTTTTCCAGGCGGCCAACGCGTAGTTAAACTTGGTCATGGCGTGTTTGTTTATCTTCTTCATTGTCGGGTCCTTGTCTGGATCTTCATAATCCTTCTCATTCCGGCCCGGCAACAAGAATATCGGGTGAAACTTCTTTAGGAGGGAGCTCCTCATATTTTCTATCTTCTTTAGTTTCTCATCGTTGATGGTGGCGGTTGTCCGTATAATGCAGCCTATTTGATTGCCGTAGCACGCGCGCGCTTCCTCGGGCGCCTTTGGCTCAAAATTGCCGTCGTCCACCTCCATGACCACCAGTCTAGTAGTCCTGAGTTTGTTAGGAAGTTGTTGCCTCTTTGCTTTCGGTTCTACACCGGCTCCGCTCCCCGAGGCAGCACCGGTCTCAGCGCCGGTCTCGATGCCAGTCTGAATCTCAGCGCCGGTCTCGGTCTCAGCACCAGTCTGCGTGTCGGTCGCAGTCCCCGATGCCACCGGTGGGCCCAGCAACAACATCTGTTGATCGTCGGTAAGGCTAAAAAATTCGTCTGCCTCCCGGTAGATGTCGTCGCAATCACCAGAACCCTATTCTTCATCGTTGCTAGCCAGGTTTCCTATGATTAAATCTAGTCAATTAATTCTAGACCTAATAAAATGAATAATGACATAAAAAAGGACTATTGTTTTGCAGGAATGTTGACTCCTTCCTGGTGCGGCAAATTCCGGGCACTCGATATGTCCTAGTTTGTAGCACAAGGCATGCCGAAATTCACGGAAAATTTCAGCAAATGAATCAACATTCCGGCAAAACATAGGCCACTTAGCATCATTCCCTGGAAACAGTGTTCAAATATTCCTCTTCGACACCGCAACACATGTCCAAATATACACGAGCAACCACATGTCCAAATTTCACAAGCTAATTCAAAAACAAAATGTAGAAGAAAATTCATTTAACTACTAATAGAACAAAATTCAGTTAACTTTAGTGCTCTATAATTATGAAAAGAAAAAAATTCAGTTAACTACTAATTTCATTCATTTAGGTTATTCATTTAACATCACATAATTAACCTACTGTACCACTACTACTAGCAGCACTACTAACCTAATTAACCTAGCAAAACTCTAGTGCCCTAACTGAAAAATATCTAATTAACATATACTAGTACCACTATTGCCCTAACCTAATTAACATCTACTAGTATCACTATATACTATACAAGCAGCATCTACCCTAATTAAACCCTACTTCCCTAACTAACTTTTGTTGTAAACCAAATTTTTTGCTCTAAACTAATTTTTGCTCTAACATCTACTACTTAACATCCTTTGCTCTAAACTAAATTTTTTGCTATAAACAAACTTTTGCTCTACTAATTTTTTCTCTAAAATTTAGAGAGAGAGAGGAGTGGGGGAGGGGTGGGGGACTTACAGAGAGGGGAGAGACGATGGCGGGGAGGTGCTCGGTGACGGAGGCAGGGGCGGAGAGGGCGGGCTCGAGCACGGGCAACGGCGGTCCTGGGCGGGCTCGGGCGGTGGTGAGGTGGAGGGCGTGGACGGTGACGTCGAGGGCGGCCTCGATCGGGCGGCGACGGTGAGGCTGAGGGCGGCCTCGGGCGGCGGCGGTGAGGATGACGACGGCCTCGGGGGGAGACGGTGAGGTTGCAGGCGTCCACGCCGGCAGGAGACGGCGGCGAAGTGGGGCGACGGCGAATTGGGGAGACGGCGGCGAGGGCGAGGGATTTGGGGAAGAAGTGTGGCGGCCAAGGGGCGGGGGGGGGGGGGAACCGCTGTTTAAGTGAAACGTAACGGTAGCGCATTTTCGAAAACGCTCTATAGCTAAGTTATCTACAGCGCGTTTTTGGAAACGCGCTACTGATATTCCTTTCTCCTTTTTTCCCTTTTTCTTTTATTTTTCTTTACATTTTATTTTTTTCCTTTCTCCTTTTTCTATTTCTTTCATTTTCATTTACTTTTCTACTTGTTTTTCACTTTACTTTATTTCCGTTAGCAGTAGCGCCTTACACGTAAGCGCGCTACAGCTAAGGAGAGTAGCAGTAGCGCCGGGCCAGTATAGGCGCTACTGCTAGGTTGGGCTAGCCATGTGCGCCCAGTTCAAACATAGCAGTAGCGCTTTTTGCTAGTACGCGCTACTGCTAAAGTCATAGCAGTAGCGCGGTTATTTTACACGTGCTGCTACTAAGTAGCAGTAGCGTTTGATTTTATACAGCGCTACTGGTAACATTCTGTGTATAAGGTTTTCCCTAATAGTGACAGCCTCAGAGACACGAGGTTGTACACATTCTAGAAATTCATCCATTGGACAATACCCTTGCGATTGGTACAATGCCTCATAGAAACTCATTGTTTCCTATTTTACCTCCCCTGGGTCGTTGCATATCTAGTCGTCAGCTCTCCTCAGAGATGTTATTCGGTTTATGTGCTTGCGATGGGGAGCCTGGGCCTGGAAGTATTCAATGTTCCGGTCATCCTCCTTAAGCCATGTCACGCGGGATCGCTGCTTAAGCCATATTTCCTCCTGCCGAAGGGCTTCTCGTAGCTGTGATTCAACCGCTTTCTCTTCCTCCATTGGTCCGCGGCCCAACGAGGCACGTCGTAGACGATCAAGACACTGCTGGAGCTTGCCTACTTTTTTACTAAGTTTCCAAACTCATGACGACCCCAGGAGCCCAAGTCATTCTGGACCACCGAGAGAGCATCGACAAGACCTTGCAGTCCACCTTGCCCAGCTCATGTCCGCCACAGTCTCCTGACCATGTCATCATAGTCAGGATGAGATTGCCATACATTTTCATATCGGAAGGATCACTGTGCACGTGACCATCCCGGTTCCATAGTGGCCTTTAATTCCATGTGTACGAAGCAATCATCAGATTCAACACTGCTGATATGCTTGACCCTTGAGAATTCGAACAAATCAAGAAACCTTTGTTTGACAAGACCTCAATCCAATCTAGCCCTGATGTTCCGTTCTCCTTGTTGTTTATTGTCCCATGTGAAAGGGACTCCACGCCACTGAAGCTCCTAGAGTGCACAGTCCGCTGCCATATCCTGGAAAGCACGCATTTGCCCCTCCGGTCTTGAATTAATCCCAAACTGCTCGTCCATCCGAAGAATTTTGTTGAAATCTCCCATGCATATCCATGCTTCATGCAGGACAGCAAATAAAGTGCACATCAAGAGCCAGCTATGGTGTCTATTTCCCACCCATGGCTCGCCATAGAAGTCGGTGAAACGCCAAAATTTATTTCCTTGTCTCACGGTTACATCTATGGGAAGCACTATACTTTTGCAGATTTACATTGACATCACTTGACCAAAAGAGGCCAATACCTCCACTAAGCCCGTCGCTATTGACGGCAAAACAGCCTGAAAAACCTAGTGTATGCTTCAGATCCTCAACTCTCTTGCCCCTGATCTTCGTCTCCATGACAAATAATAGGGCGGGCCCTTCTTTCTTCATAAGGTTGCAAAGCTCTCGAACTGTCAGGGGTTCCCAAGCCCCCGATTGTTCCAAGACAAGGTACTCATTGGTTCGAGCATGGCTGACTAGCGGCCGCTGCCGAAGATTCAGATGATGGGGGGTGGGCTTCTTTTTCTTTTGTTCCCTCTCGGGAAAGCCCTCCTTGAGGTCTCCCGTTTCTGACTGTTACAGTGGGCGTCACCGCCCTGACGTCTTGATCCATGTGTGCCTCCCCATGTTCAGTAATGGCAAGCTGTGTGGGTAGCACCTTGCGGTGGACTTGAGTGGACTAAGGCCCCCTTTGCACTTATTTTGTTGGTTATTCTTAACCGGGGAGTTAACCTCCGTACCTCTCTGCTACTTGGTGTTGGACGAACGCGACTCACGTGTGTTGTGCTGTGAGTCTTGTTTCTCCTTTGTCGTATGCTCTCCCGAATTTGCTTTCTTTCTATCATCTGGCGCCCGGAGGCTAGGTTTGAAGGGTAGACCCCCCTTCTCATCTCGAGTCCTTGGTGTAACAAGAATAAATCTGAGTGTCCCAAGCGGCCACAAGAGAAGCAAAAGTGCAGGATATTTTCATATTGAATGTCATAACAGTCCGTTCTTTGCCTCTTGGCCGACTCAATCAAGATCCATCTATGTAGGGGTTTTTGCACTGCAATGGTGACTCGAGCTCTAAGAAATCCCCCTACGGGATCAATCTCCACCGCGGTGGCCTTATGATCAATTTGTTTCGCAATGGCCAGGCCCATGTATTATTCTTCAGGTTGTAAGGGAGATTTACAACCCTAGCCCACACCATCAGCCGATCAAATTTGAGTTCTGATGGTTGCATGTGTGATTCGATGTCCTCAAGAATCACTGTGTGTTTGTTGATGTGCCACGGGGATCCCTCCCAGATGCGATCCCGATCTCTCTTGGATTCAAACTCCGCAGCGAACATATTTTTCACTAATGGCCGAAAAGCCAAGCCCCTAGGGTTACCCCATGCTGGACGAAGGGCGTTGGATATGGTCTAGATGTGGAATAGATTCCGGTACATGACCTTGCCCGCCAGTAGCCACTTGGGTGCTGCACCGTCGTCCGTGTCGTCGATCACCAGAGGCATTGCCTCCTCTTCAGAGATGTCGAGCTTGCCGAGCGCCTCTTCCATCTGCGCCCGAGCTGAGCGCGGAGAGAGAGAGAGAGAGAGAGAGAGAGAGAGAGAGAGAGAGAGAGAGAGAGAGAGAGAGAGAGAGAGAGAGAGAGACGCTTCCTTGCTTCCCTTCACCCGCACCTGGTGTCACCATCGTCAACGAAATCACGCGAGCGCCCTGCCGATGAGATCAGCGGGCGCCGTTAGAGTCGTCTAGTCCTAGTCGCCGTAAGGGTTTAGGGATTCGGGAGAAGTTCTCTTTGGCGAAGACGAGCACCGCCGCTTTGTGTCAGCCCCGCTTGGATGGCCGATTTTGCTTTTCGCGTGTACTAAGATACGGTTCTTAGTAGCCACTAGCGAAATCCCACCGGATAAAATAAGGATCCCTATAGACGATTATTTCTTTATGAGTGTAAACGGAAAAAAATGAACGTTTTGGAAGTGCGTTTTTCCAGCTGGAGGGGAAAACCATTTGGAACCATATTTTACGTTGGTTTTGGCCTAAAATCGCCATCCAAGCGGATCCTTATTGTAAGATCAAGTTCCTATGTACTTACTCAGTGGTATAACCACATTTTATTCTGAAGTAACGTGATCATGACATAAAACATATATGCACGGAAGAATGCGATTGTGATGATAAGTGATTAAAAAAACATAGTACTTAAGAGCAGAGGTAGTTTCAAAGCTACATAACCTTTGGATTTATTCTTTGATGATCGTTTTTTGGTTGTAGAAGTAAATAATGTTGTGCCCCTAAAAAAGAATATTGGGAAAAGGGAGGCATGATCCGAAAAGTGACTGCAGAGGCCGAGCACCATTGAGCTCTTTATTTTTTTTCAGCGAAATACTTTTTTCATACCTTAAAAAATCTTTAAAAAAGTATACATGTACGGAATTTCATGAACATATATATATATATATATATATATATATATATATATATATGCGCATATGTAATGTACACAAAAAAGACAAATACACATATTAAAATGGACTTTTTCTTTGTTGTATTTGGTTTAGATATTTGTTTTTTTCGTGTAGCATGCAAATAATCAAATTAGTTGATCAAATTTTACATATTTGAATAATATAGATATGTATTTGTCGGAATTTTTTTGACATTTTTTGAAACTTTCATTTTTTTTAAGTGCTTCATGGAGCTCGGTTTTTGCAACGCCATTCTCGGCGTCCATTGTTTCTCACTTCTTGCCCGGCCAGCGGCGTCTTCCCGACGCGACGCGACTAGGTCAAGTGGCGCGCGACTTCCATGCGTCCAATGGATACCCGGTCCGATGCGATGCGCCCCATGGAGGCGTGGCGTGTTTATTGTCACACAAGGTAGTGGGATTGTGTAAACTCGGCATGCACAAAGGTATTCGTCGCCATCGCGTGTTGCTGGACTACCTGTCGATGAGTATGTGTGACAAACATACAGAGCATCTATCTACGTATTCGGAGGAATAACCATAGTAGACTATCGTGATCATGGCATAATGAACTACACGCGGATGATCGGAACATAGAGTACTTACTTATCGAAAAGATCATATCTATTATGAAATTTCACCGAAAGTTCCAAGCATCTCAAATATAATAATATTAATAAAAATTACAACGAGATTTCCAGACCGCCGAACGACCAATAACAAAACGAGCCGTCAACGCACCGCTGTCGCCGCTCCTCTCCTGGAGCAGGCTTGACCTTGTCGATGATGGCCAAAAATTCTTTATGCACGTGCCCTTAGATCAACGCCCTAGAGCCGCAATCGTCGTCGTTGAACCCTTGCATAGATATAAAACATGTGACACCAAATCTCATCACATGACAAAAAACTCCAACCTCAAGGCCTCAAGGAGATGACATGAATCTATATTAGAGTTCCGTCGAGTACGTCCAAACGGACGAACTGACGTAGGATCAAAACTCGAAAGACAAACTCAAAGAAAAAGCGTCACTATCCACCCGAGCACCGCACCTACGAGGACTAAAAAATCCTAACCTAAACTACTAACCGGAGTGGAGACACTGGGATTCTACTTCCCGCCACTTGGCGGCAGGTAGAGGAGAGGAACCCTTGGGCTTGCCGATGAAGTCCGCAGTGACAAGTTTGCCCCAGCTGCCTAGGATTAAAGAATTAAACGAGAGAAAGTCCCGTAGCCCATCACAATAGAATCCTTGTGATTTTTTTCTCACCAGTGTTTTAGTTTTGAACACTGTAATGGAGAAGCGAGTAAGGTCGCTCATGAACTTGCTAGTTTGGCTAGATTTTTCTTGTCTAAGGATTTGTTCGAGGAGCCTTTAAGCAAAATTGCATCTCTTCTACGCGTGGTTTTTTTTACGTGTACACGAGGCGTACACAAACTGCCCCCGCGTTGCTCCGCTTGGGGCGACACGGAGGCGACGAAACGCTAGCCGCCGGTCCTCCTTTTCCCATCCTCCCCCTCGTCGCCGCCCAAAGGCCTCTGGCGAAGCCCGCGTGGTCGCCCAGGACGGCGGCGGCGAGGATCTGGCTGCTTCACTTCGCGCGAGGGCTTAGGGCGCCGAGGCGGCGGCCTCGTGTGCTGCAGCGGTGCTGTTTTCTGCGGCGAGCAGCGCCGTGGGTTTGCCCCCGTCTCCTCGGTCACGAGGGCGGCTAGTGACGGCGGGCGCTGTCGCAGGTGGCAGCGGGGGGCCGGCCTCCTTCCTCAGATCTGAAGGCTGCTTCCCTTCCCCTCCAAGCGCTCCTCCCCGCCTGATCTGATCGCCGGTGGCCTCTGGACGCCGGATCCATTGAAGGTGGGATGCCTGGAGTTGCGGAATTGGATAGGGAGAAATCCTTAGCTGGTTCTCCAGCCACGACGGAGGCGACACCGCAGGTGTCGTTCTTCTCCTCGGAGTCGTCGTCGAGGGTTGTTCCCTCTCCCTCCTACTCCATTACCCGGGTGAAAACCCTAGTCTTGTCAAGACTGGATGGCAACGGCGCAACATGCGTCGGCACCTTCTTGAATGTGCTGTCTTGGGTATGATAGGAGAGTGCAGAGGTGTTGCGAGGTGGTTGTTGGGTTGGCTACGTCATCAGCGAGGGAAGTGTACACGAACTCGAGGGACCAGTGGACGACATCATTGCTGGAGCATTGCTTCATCTGACACACTGATGGCAGCGGATCTCAGTGGCGTGGGGCAGTGGAGATCCGGCGTTCGATGCGTGGAGATGGACTCGCGCAGGAGGAGGACGCTGTTTGGCTGCATGGTGGCGTCGATGGTAGAGAGGCCTGGCAAGGTTGATGCGTCAGTATCTGCTCTGAAGATGGCTCGGTCGAAGATGGTGGCGACGACACAAGAGAGTGCGTCAGACCGGTTTGTGTCCCAAACCCTGTATGTGGCTTGGTTGGGCCCTCCGGCTTTTGATGTTAGGCTTAGATGCGATGTCTGTTTGGTATTAGGCTCGGACATTTGGCACCCCGTCATCAAGGGGTTAGTAGTAGCGACATGTGTGTTGCCAAGATGGTGACTTCGGGCTAACTGATGTATTACTTTGTAAGGTCTCTATGAATAATTAATAAAATGGCTGCATGCATCATTCAGATGCAGAGGCCGGGGTATATCCTCCTTTTCCAAAAAATTATGATGTAATTGTTATTTCAAATTAATAAAGCATGTTAAAAGCAGAATCTCAGTGTAAACCAACGCTAATTTTGAACTATATGTGGGGACATGACGATGGCACGGAGGGCTTGTAGGAGAGAGGGCCTGTTAATCAACCCAACCAAAAAGATTTGGCGGGATCCGACAGCAACGTCGTAGGACATGACGGGCCACTACTAGGAAAAAGCTTATACACAGAATCTTAGCAGCAGCGAGTTTTAAATTAAGGCGCTACTGCTACTTACTAGTAGCGCACTATATTGACTCGCGCTACTAGTTAATATTACTCGTAGCGCGTGGATAAAAAACACACGCTACTAGTAAATATCCCCAATCGTGTTCTGCGGATATGTCATAGTAGTAGCGTGGGTTTGCTGGGCCGCGCTAGTAATAGAAACATAGTCGTAGCGCTGGTCACGAAAAGCGCTACAACTAATCCAGCCCAGCCAGCCCAACGAGACAACCAACCTAGCCTAGCGAACAACCACCATCGCTAGCTCTCTCATTTTCTCCTCTTCCTTCCGCGAACACTCGCCGCCGCCACCAACGCCGGGCGATTCCGACTACTTCCGGCGGACATTGCCGGAACTGCACACCCACGAGCTCTCACGATGGTTCTTCCTTCCCTTCGAGCAGATCCGCTCCTCGTGGCGGCAAGCGCTCGCGCGCGACCCCTCCCCGCGGCTAGGGTTTCGGCTGCCTCCAACTCCGATGTGGTGCGATCTCCTCTCCCCTTGATTCATGCCCTCTCCTCTCCCCTTCTTTCTTCTCTCTTAACCCCCTCACTTATTTCTTCGGTTCGGTGCAGCAACCACCCTCCTCCATGGACGAGGACGACCACCACGGCAGACACATGGTCGAGTTCGTCGTCGCCTACTCCGGTGCGGTGCTGGACCAAGGACCTCCGCCTCAACAGATCCTAGCTTGGGTAAGCACCCCCATCCCCATGGCCGTTTCACTTTCTTCCTCTGCCCCTCTTCTCTGTTCTTCCATGAATCCTCTGGTTTCAGTTAATTAGCAGCACAACCACAGCCACACAAAGGCGTAGGAGCGTTACTGCTTGTATAAAACTAAATCTCTATAATGTTTTTTGTTATGTTACCATGGCTACCAAAGAGTGTTTGTGTCTTCTATTTCTCAATATGATATGCTCACAAGTTTGTTGATACGTGCAGATTGGTGGTCTCTGACTTTGCAACAGATTTTATTGTGCAAATCGGTGAAGTCAGATTCTACTTGCACAAGGTCAGTGTGCTAGTATTTTCAGCAATTTTTGCTGAGGTCAACACTAAGCATTTATATTTGCTTCTACAAATAACTGCAAGGGTGGTGGAAGTAGATATGTGTTACATCCTGCAGCACGTAATTCTTCAGACACAGAATGTTCAACTGTCGGGGTCTCTTTGTCATGCCATCAAGAGTAGTAACATCATCAACATTTATGCTTCACGTCTGATTGCTGTTGGGTTGTCTCTTTCCAATCTACTGGACCCTGTTTCACACACAAAATATTTTCACTGCCAAGCTGATTATCAACACCACCTTAAAATATTTGTGATGGCCTAATAGACTGCGTTCGGCAACCTAACCAAACAAATCGAAGAATCATCCATTACATTTATGTTACCATTCTTCAGACTAAAAAAACCTTATAGCAACCATATGCTGCTTTGGTGTTACCACCATCCAAATTTTGTTCTTCAGATATGCAAAATTATTCATTGTTCATCGGTTGCTTAGGGGAACATGGTTACTTTGGTGAGTCATCTCTAGTGAATTAGGTGTTGAAAATGTTTTCTTATGTATGTTTCAGTGGGAAGTCCGATCATTTGCTGCTCAAAATCCGACAAATCGGAGGAGGAATGCGCGAGAAGCAATTCTATCATCAATGGCAAGGTTGGTCGTGTATTACTATTCTTTGAGTTTTCTTTGTTTCAACCATACAATTCATCTAGCATACGGTATCGTCGTTGCAACCTTTCAATTTGGTAACTTGGAAGTAGTTTATAGTTGCTATATTGTAAGTGTGTGACCTGAAAATAAGGTAGCAAATTACTATAGATACTACTTCAAAACCATGTACTCCTACTCAGTCTTTCTGTGTGTCATGTGTACTACCAACTTACTGATGTTTCTTTAATTCCCACAGTCTACAAAATTCATGCTTGCTACTGTATGTTTGTGCCCCTAGCTTGCATGTTGATGTTGTATGTGCATGGTGGTGGCCTCCTTCCTGTTGTTATTTGCTCCATATTGAGAATTGTTTTGTAAAAGATAATGAGATGGACGCAGTTAGGAGATGATGCTAGCAAGTTCAAACTCTCTTGAATGGATAGATCATAGTGCAGTTAGGAGAAGTGATGTTATGAATATGTTGTATGCAAGTTCAGTGTGTACTAGAAAAAGTTCAGCATTAAATTATATAGCAAATTCACTACACGGGGATTTGGCAAGCAGTTTTGTAAAAAAGTTTATGGCGATTTTCTCCGACATGATTTTGTGTGTGTATTTTGGCAGCTCAACAAGATGAACCATACAGGCGAGGAACCTCCCAGGCGCAGCAACTCCTCTGTCCAAGTTGAGCGCTGGGGAAAGTGGTCTGTTTAGGTTGATGGAAAGCTAGGGAAAGTACCCACCTTTCAATGATAGTTGTGTGCGTATGATATGGGATGTCGTGATTTCTTCATGTTCAGATGTTCACTATTGTATCTATGAATGCTTCAAGTGTTAAAGATGGTTCTGTGACTTGAGCTTATTTTTCATTGGACGTGTCTCTGATGGAAGCAATTGCATATAACTTTTATTTTTTTTAATTCGCAATTCCTTAGTAATAGCGTGGGAAACAACAACTCGCTACTAGTATTTAGGATAGCTGTAACGCATAGGAGAATCGCGCTATAGCTATTAGCAGTAGCGAGCTTCCGTTAAGCGCGCTGCTGCTACACTTGTGTAGCAGTAGCGCTGGTGAGCACGCGCTACTGCTACGTATTAGCTGTAGTGCCTTATTAGTGGCGCCGGTCCCCGCGCTACTGATACACCTAAAACCCGCGTTGCTGCTAGCCTTTTTCCTAGTAGTGGGTGTGGGCGACGCTTCGTGAGGCTGGCCCCAGTGGGTGTGGGGCTCCCTGAAGGAAATATGCCCTAGAGGCAATAATAAAGTTATTATTTATTTCCTTAATTCATGATAAATATTTATTATTCATGCTAGAATTGTATTAACCGGAAACTTAGTGCATGTGTGAATACATAGACAAAACATATAGTCCCTAGTATGCCTCTACTTGACTAGCTCGTTAATCAAAGATGCTTATGTTTCCTAACCATAGACATATATTGTCATTTGATGAAAGGGATCACATCATTAGGAGAATGATGTGATGGACATAACCCATATGTTAGCTTAGCATTATGATCGTGTTAGTTTCATTGCTACTACTTTCTTCATGACTTATATAGTTCCTCAGACTATGAGATTATACAACTCCCGAATACCGGAGGAACACTTTGTGTGCTACCAAACGTCACAACGTAAATGGGTGATTATAAAGGTGCTCGATAGGTGTCTCCGAAAGTGTTTGTTGGGTTGTCATAGATCAAGATTAGGATTTGTCACTCCGTGTTTCAGAGAGGTATCTCTGGGCCCTCTTGGTAATACTCATCACTATAAGCCTTGCAAGCATTGTGACCAATGAGTTAGTTGCGGGATGAAGTATTACGGAACGAGTAAAGAGACTTGCCGGTAATGAGATTGAACTAGGTATTGAGATACCAACGATCGAATCTCGGGCAAGTAACATACCAATGACAGAGGGAACAACGCATGTTGTTATGCGGTTTGATCGATAAAGATCTTCATAGAATATGTAGGAACCAATATGAGCATCCAGGTTCCGCTATTGGTTATTGACCGAAGACGTGTCTCGGTCATATCTACATAGTTCTCGAACCCATAGACGCACACTTAACGTTCGATGCTGATTGATATTATGAGTTTATGTGATATGTTTTATCGAAGATTGTTCGGAGTCTCGGATGTGATCACGGACACGACGAGGAGTCTCGAAATGGTCGAGACATAAAGATTGATATATTTGACGACTATATTCGGACACCGGAAGTGTTCCGAAGAAGTTTCGGATAAAATCGGAGTGCCGGAGGGTTACCAGAACCCCTCGGGGAACTAATGGTCCTCGATGGGCCCTAGTGGAGAGAGGGGCCGGCCAAGGCAGGCCACGTGCCCCTCCCGCTGAGTCCGAATAGGACAAGGAAGGGGGGGGGGACGCCCCCCCTTGCCTTCCCTCTCTCCCTCTCATTCCTTCCCCCTCTCTTCCCCTTATTGGAAACCTACTGGGAATAGGATTCCTAGTAGGAATCCTACTTGGGGCGTGCCCTTGGGGCCGGCCGGCCTCCCCCTTGCTCCTTTATATACGGGGGCATGGGGGCACCCTAGAACACACAAGTTGACAATTATTTCAGCCATGTGCGGTGCCCCCCCTCCAAAGTTACACACCTCGGTCATATCGTCATAGTGCATAGGTGAAGCCCTGCGCCGGTAACTTCATCATCAACGTCACCATGCCGTCGTGCTGACGAAACTCTTTCTTGGCCTCAACTGGATCAAGAGTACGAGGGACATCATCAAGCTGAACGTGTGCTGAACGCGGAGGTGCCGTACGTTCGGTGCTTGGATCGGTTGGATCGCGGAGACGTTCGAATACATCAACCGTGTTAACTAAACGCTTCCGCTTTCGGTCTACGAGGGTACGTGGACACACTCTCCCCTCTCGTTGCTATGCATCACGTAGATAGATCTTGCGTGATCGTAGGAATTTTTTTGAAATTACCGCGTTCCCCAACAGTGGTATCAGAGCCAGGTCTATGTGTTGATGTTATATCCACGAGTAGAACACAAAGATTTGTGGGTGATAGTAGTCATACTGCTTACCAGCATATTATACTTTGATTCGGTGGTATTGTTGGATGAAGCAGCTCAGACCGACATTACGCGTACGCTGACGCGAGACTGGTTCTACCGATGTGCTTTGCACATAGGTGGCTGGTGAGTGTCTATTTCTCCAACTTTTGTAGAATCGAGTGTGGTTACGCCCGGTCCTTGTTGAAGATTAAAACATCACACTTAACAAAAAATTGTTGTGGTTTTGATGCGTAGGTAAGAACGGTTCTTGCTAGAAGCCCGTAGCAGCCACGTAAAATTTGCAACAACCAAGTAGAGGACGTCTAACTTGTTTTTGCGGGGCTTGCTGTGATGTGATATGGTCACACAGGATGTGATATAAATTGTTGTATGAGATGATCATGTTTTGTAA
Source organism: Triticum aestivum (assembly GCF_018294505.1). NCBI lineage: Eukaryota > Viridiplantae > Streptophyta > Magnoliopsida > Poales > Poaceae > Triticum > Triticum aestivum. Next base: position 160,384,453 of record NC_057810.1, read on the forward strand.
CAAAGTTATCGGCAACTGGCAGGAGCCATATGGTTGTCGCTTTATTGTATGCAATGCAATCACCATGTAATTGTTTTACTTTATCACTAAGTGGTAGCGATAGTCGTAGTAACAATAGGGGGCGAGACGACAATGATGCTACAATGGAGATCAAGATGTAGCGCCGGTGACATTAGAGATCATGACGATGCTTCAGTGATGGAGATCATGAGCACAAGATGATGATGACCATATCATGTCACATATTTTGATTGCATGTGATGTTTATCCTTTATGCATCTTATTTTTCTTAGAACGTCGATAGCATTGTAAGATGATGCCTTACTAAATTTCAAGGTACAAGTGTTCTCCCTGAGTATGCACTGTTGCTATAGTTCGTCGTGCCAAGACACCACGTCATGATCGGGTGTGATAAGCTCTACATTCACATACAACGGGTGGAAGCCAGTTTTGCACACGCAAAATACTCGAGTTAAACTTGATGAGCCTAGCATATGCAGATATGGCCTCGGAACACTGAGACTGAAAGGTCGAGCGTGAATCATATAGTAGATATGATCAACATAGTGATGTTCACCATTGAAAACTACTCCATCTCACGTGATGATCGGACATGGTTTACTTGATTTGGATCACGTGATCACTTAGATGATTAGAGGGATGTCTATCTAAGTGGGAGTTATTAAGTAATATGATTAATTGAACTTTAATTTATCATGAACTTAGTACCTGATAGTATTTTGCATGTCTATGTTGTTGTAGATCAATGGCCCGTGCTACCGTTCCTTTGAATTTTAATGCGTTCCTAGAGAATGTTAAGTTGAAAGATTATGGCAGCAACTACACGGACTTGGTCCGTAACTTGAGGATTATCCTCATTGTTGCACAAAATAATTACGTCCTGGAAGCACCGCTAGGTGCCAGGCCTGCTGCAACTGCTACTGATGACGTTAAGAACGTCTGACAGAGCAAAGCTGATGACTACTTGACAGTTCAGTGTGCCATGCTTTACGACTTAGTATCGGGACTTCAAAGATGTTTTGAACGTCATGGAGCATATGAGATGTTCCAAGAGTCACTACAAAAAAATACACATCCGTGACATTTTCGTCCGAACGAAATTTTTTTCTGTCATACATATGACACTTCTATGACGATAATTGTGACAAAACCCGGTATCATCATAGATGTGGTGGGCTCCTACTTCTATGACAAAAAATCATGACAGAAAATGGGCTTTTCGTCCTGGACGGGCCGGAGACGCAGCTGCAAGACATTCTTTAGGCCGTCCATGACGGAAAAAAACCGTGGTAGAAGTGGGGGCGAGGAAAATTTTGGGGAGTTCCCTGTTACGGTGGGCGGTCGGGGGCCGAGCGATGCGCGTTTCTCTCGTACAAGTACGCGCGTGTGTGCGAGGCGTTGACTCTAACTGAACCCGAGCGAGGCGTTGGGCTCTAACTGAACCCGAGCGATTGCACTGCAGGCTACGCATTACTGAACCCGAGCGATCGATCGATGGCTGTTAACTGAACCTGATCGAGCGATTCCTTCGCTACTGCTGCTAACTGAAGCCGATCGATTGGATGAACAGTGAGCAATGCGGGGGGGGGGGGGGGGGGGTTGGAAGAACAATGAGCGGTGGAGGTGGATGCAGGACCCCGTGGCGTTGCCTCTAGATGAACAAGACGACCCCGTGGAGGGCTGGATGAACAGTAGACGGTGAAGGGGAGCCCGTGGAGGGGTGGTAGAATAGTAGCCGGTGGAGTAGCGCGCGGTAGAGGATGGATGAACAAGAGCCCGTGGAGGCTGGAGGAGGTCGACGGTGGAGATGAACAGTATCCCGTGGAGTCCCGTTTGGCGGTACGCCACACCCTTCCCGATGAACAGGACCCCCGTTTCGACCGTAGCGCTCCAACACAAGTCCGTTTCGTCCGTTTTACGGTAGGCCACACCCCTCCCGATCAACAGGACCCCCGTTTCAACCGTAGCGCTCCAACACAAGTCCGTTTCGTCCGTTTTGCGATACGCCACACCCCTCCCGATCAACATGACACCCATTTCGACCGTAGGAGGTCCATTTCCTCCGTTTTGCGGCATGCCAGACCCCTCCCGATGAACAGGATCCCGTTTAGAATGTGGCCGGTCGAACACAAGGCCATTTCCTCCGTTCTGCGGTACACCAGGCCTCGTTTCCATCGCCTGTTCCGTCCAAGCCCTCCCGATGAACACGATGACGCATTCCGTTCCGATCCAGCCGGTTGGCTCCCTATGAACATGACGATGATGCTGTTTCTCCGTTCCGACCTAGCCATGTACACGAGCCCTGGCCGTATGTATGCGCGAGTAGGCGTTTGAGACCCCGCCCGTATGTACGTATGTGGCTGTATTTTCTTTCTTGCACCCTGGCAATTGTACGTACGTGTACATGCTACGTGCGCGCCTCTACTACGACACGTGCACACCTCTACTACAACACATGCGCGCCTCTACATCCACCAGTATGTACGTACACGTTCGCGACCAGAATGACAACGCTACGTATGCTTTGACCAGATGGGTCCTGACTGTCAGGCACTTACTTGCATGCGAAGATGTAGCTGGTGGGTCCCAGCAGTCAGGGGGGCGAATCATTTTTTCCCGGACGCACTTCCTTGCGTGCGAAGGTGTAGCTGGTGGGTCCCAGCAGTCGGGGCGGCGAATCATTTTTTTCCTGGATGCACTTCCTTGCATGCGAAGATGTAGCTGGTGGGTCCCAGCAGTCAGGGGGACGAATCATTTTTTTTCGGACGCACTTCCTTGCGTGCGAAGATGTAGCTTGTGGGTCCCAGCAGTCAGGGGGCGAATCATTTTTTCGCGAAATACGATGGACCATTCGCTGGGTCCCCGCTGTTAGGTGGAGGAATAATTATTTTGCGCATAATAAGGAGGCACTTCCTTGTGGCTTCCGTGGACCCAACTGTCAGCCTCTCCACGTATAGTCCACGTTCGATGGAAGTCGTTCCTTGACCACATTGACCACGCCTCGCCGAGAGCACCATGGCGGTGGACGACGGCGAGGCCTAGGAAGGGGACGACGCGGAGCCGGGGAAGACGCGGCAGTGGATGCACATGCGGAGAGGAGTACGAGGGTTCACCGGTTCAGCTGCGCTGCCGTCGCCGTAGAATAACAGAGGGTGTGGGTGAGTGGAGGGATGGCCTGGCCAGCGGTGGGAGTAGTAGGGGGCGGTGAGGCCTCCGCGGCAGCACAGACGACCACGAGAGGCAGGAGCAGGCGGCATGACCGGCGCTGCTTTGGGTGGCTGGAGCAAGAAGACCGGAGGTTGAAGAAGCACGACGGCCGTTGGATGGACATCGTATGGTCACTGCAGCTAGAATCGTTTATATTGACTAAGTTGACAAAGCCCTTGGTACGTCAACTTAGTAGGTCCACAGGTCAGCTTCCGAAATGGTGTGCCCCGATGTCAGGGGGAGGAATCATTTTTTGGGCGGGTGAAGCTAGAATATCCGAGATTGAAGAAGAAGCACAACATCTTCTTCAAGGACATCCAATGGCCACTTCTGCTAGAACCATGTGTTCACTATAAGTTGACAAAGCCTTGCATATGTGTCAACTCTTTGTTTAGGGGACGCGTCAACTTAGTAAGGCCAGAAGTGTGTGGTAGAGAACTTATAGCCCATTTGAGATTTGTAAGAATGTGCAACCCATTTTTGAATTCTAATGGAATTTACTACAGCCCATTTACAGTTTGTTAAAAGTACAACCCATTTCAACCAACCGTTCAAAAAAGAATTCAATAAAATTTCCCACATTTTGATGGGATCCCAAATATTTTATCCCAAAATTTTTAGTCAGATTAAATACAATTTCAATATAAATTTATATTATGTAAAAATCCAACGAAACAATGCGCTCACAACAATTAATGAAATTAAAATTTTCAATATCCAAAAATAATATTTTATAAAGTAATTACGTGTTTGGTGCATTTTTTTATAGTTACTGCCCAGTTTTTATCATTACATCCCATTTATTATTTCTTAAAGCCCATTTTCTTGTTAAGCCTAATGCATCCCTCATAGGAAAGATTTGCAGCCAAGCGGGGCAGAGAATAACAACTTGACCTTGCCTGGGTATTCCTATAAAAAAGTATAGCTGGGCTAGCCATTTTCAGCTTGAAAAAAATTAATATCTGGGGTGGATATCTGGCCTGGGCTAGAAGGGCCACAACCCGCCCAGTTAATACCTGCAGCGATGTTTTCGTTGATGTTCAGGGGAGAAAAATTAATATCTGGGCTAAACATCGAAAAACTCTGCAGTGCTCACACATCAAAAACGCAAATACTGCTTGAGCTGCTTGGTCCGAGCTGTCGGCCGCTTCTTGTGCAATTCTCTCATTTATTGACTACTCCCTCCTTTCCGATTTATAGTGCTCAATTCAAAAATCTCACCAATCAAGGTAGATGGCGAGTGGTGGAATACCTTTTGTAGTTTTGCAAAAGCACCTAATTAATGCTCTTGTTATCCTCAAAAAATTATGTTTATCAATGCATTAATTGCAATGCATGCATGCAATAAAGTACATGCATTGGTCAATTTTCTCTTAATACTTGCATGCAATGATTTAATGCACCTTGGAATCTGAACATGTGATGGAAAACAACCAAATTGAGCCTTATAAAATGGAAAAACTAAAATTTTGAGATAAGCCCTATAAACCGGAAAGGAGGGAGTACATAGGTTGACAATGATGTGGGACCGTGATGTCAGGAAACCAAGAGGAAGCAAAATAAATGATAGTTATATATATATATATATATATATATATATATATATATATAATGAGGAGGCACTTGCGTACGTGAGGCTATGGCCCTGGTGGGTCCCCATTGTCATCCTCTCCAAGTAAAGTCATTGATACGTCTCCAACGTATCTATAATTTTTGATTGCTCCATGCTACTTTATCTACTGTTTTAGGCAATATTGGGCTTTATTATCCACTTTTATATTATTTTTGGGACTAACCTATTAACCGGAGGCCCAGCCCAGATTTGTTGTTTTATGCCTATTTCAGTGTTTCGAGGAAGAGGAATATCAGACGGAGTCAAAACGGAACGAAATCAACTGGAGAAGTTATTTTTGGAAGGAAAGCAACCCAGGGAACTTGGAGTGCACGTCAGGGGAGATACGGGCCTCCCACGAGGGTGGGGGACGCGCCCACCCCCCCACCCCCGGGCGCGCCCCCTGCCTCGGGGGGCCCCCATAGCTCCTCCGACGTACCCCCTGCACCCATATATACTCTCGTACCCTAAAACTTCTAGAACAGAAGATAGATCGGGAGTTCCGCCACCGCAAGCCTTTTTAGCCACCAAAAACCTCTCGGGAGCCCGTTCCGGCGCCCTGCCGGAGGGGGATCCCATCACCGGTGGCCATCTTCATCATCCCGACACTATCCATGACGAGGAGGGAGTAGTTCACCCTCGGGGCTGAGGGTATGTACCAGTAGCTATGTGTTTGATCTCTCCCTCTCGTGTTCTCTCTCATGTTCCTCTATGGCACGATCTTGATGTATCCCGAGCTTTGCTATTATAGTTGGATCTTATGATGTTTCTCCCCCTCTACTCTCTTGTGATGAATTGAGTTTCCCCTTTGATGTTATCTTATCGGATTGAGTCTTTTATGAGAACACTTGATGTATGGCTTGCCATGATTATCTGTGGTGACAATGGGATATCATGTGCCACTTGATGTATGTTTTGGTGATCAACTTGCGGGTTTCGTTACATTGGGAACCTATGCATAGGGGTTGGCACACGTTCTTGACTCTCCGATAGAAACTTTGGGGCACTCTTTGAAGTATTTTTATGTTGGTTGGATGAATCTGAGATTGTGTGATGCATATCGTATAATCATGCCCACGGATACTTGAGGTGACAATGGAGTATCTAGGTGACATTAGGGTTTTGGTTGATTTGTATCTTAAGGTGTTATTCTAGTACGAACTCTTTTATAGATTGATCCGAAAGAATAACTTTGAGGTGGTTTCATACCCGACCATAATCTCTATGTTTGTTCTTCGCTATTAGTGGCTTTGGAGTGACTCTTTGTTGCATGTTGAGGGCTTGTTATATTATCTATCTATGTTATTATTGTCGAGAGAACTTGCACTAGTGAAAGTATGAACCCTAGGCCTTGTTTCCTATCATTGCAATACCGTTTACGCTCACGTTTACCACTTGTTACCTTGCTGTTTTTATTATTTCAGATTACAAATACCTTTATCTACCATCCATATTCCACTTGTATCACCATCTCTTTGCCGAACTAGTGCACCTATACAATTTACCATTGTATTGGGTGTGTTGGGGACACAAGAGACATTTTGTTATTTGGTTGCAGGGTTGTTTGAGAGAGACCATCTTCATCCTATGCCTCCTACGGATTGATAAACCTTAGGTCATCCACTTGAGGGAAATTTGCTACTGTCCTACAAACCTGTGCACTTGCAGGCCCAACAACGTCTACAAGAAGAAGGTTGTGTAGTAGACATCAAGCTCTTTTCTGGTGCCGTTGCAGGGGAGGCTAGGTAAGTGAAGGTATATCTTTAGATGTTGCAATCGAATCTTTTTGTTTCTTGTTTTAGCAGTAGTTAGTCTATAAAAGAAAATTACAAAAAAATGTAATTGAGTTTGTCTCATACGCTTCACCTTTTTAATATCTTTCGTGAGTATGATGGAAAAGAAAATTGTGCTCAAGTACTAGAAGAAGAATTACATAGAATTCTTGGCATAAAATATGTGAATGATGAGCATGCTTGCAATGTTGTTAGTATGAATTCCTTGAATATCCATGATGCTAATGATATGCAAAGCCACAAGCTTGGGGAAGCTATGTTTGATGAAGATGATATTTTTTGTCCCCCAAGCTTTGATGAGCAAATTTACTATGATGAAAGCATGCCTCCTATTTATGATGATTATTGTGATGATATGTATGCTACAAAGAAGAAGTTTGCTTATGTGGAGAGTAGTAAATTTTCCTTGCAAGTAGATCATGAAAAGAATGCTTTAGGTGCTGGTTATATTGTTGAATTCGTTCATGATGCTACTGAAAATTATTATGAGAGAGGAACATATGCTTGTAGGAATTGCAATAATGTCAAGTTTCCTCTCTATGTGCTTAAAATTTTGAAGTTAAGCTTGTTTAGCCTTCCTATGCTTGTTGATTATTGTTCCCATAAGTTGTTTGCTCACAAAATCCCTATGCATAGGAAGTGGGTTAGACTTAAAAGTGCTAGTCATATGCTTCATGATTCTCCCGTTATGTTTCAATTCTTATCTTTTATGTGAGCATCATTGTCATCATCATGCCTAGCTAGAAAGGCATTAAAGAAAATCGCTTGTTGGGAGACAACCCAATATTTATCCTTACTGTTTTTGTGTTTCCACATGATTATGCTACTGTAATAATCATGTTTTATAGCTTTTGTTTCAATGAAGTGCCAAGTAAGACCTTTAGGATAGCTTACGGTGATAGTTGTGTTGATCCTGCTGAAAATCAGAAACTTTTGCACCCAGTAAATTAGTTTTGTTAATTCACAGAAACGTGCTTTTGATCTGATTCTTTTTGCTCTGGATTGGCACACGAATTTCCTAGGACTTACTAATTTGGTAGGAGTTTTGGAATTCCAGAAGTATACGTTTGATGCAGATTACTACAGACTGTTCTGTTTTTGACAGATTCTGTTTTCTATGTGTTGTTTGCTTATTTTGATGAATCTATGAGTAGTATAGGAGGGTATGAACTATAGATAAGTTGGAATACAGTATATATTTCACCAATATGCATTTAGAATGAGTTCATTACAGTACCTAAGTGGTTGTTTTATTTTCTTATACTAACGGAGCTTACGAGTTTTCTGTTGAGTTTTGTGTTGTGGAGTTTTGAAGTTTTGGGTAAAGATTCGATGGACTATGGAATAAGGAGTGGAAAGAGCCTAAGCTTGGGGATTCCCAAGGCACCCCAAGGTAATATTCAAGGACAACCAAGAGCCTAAGCTTGGGGATGCCCCGGAAGGCATCCCCTCTTTCGTCTTCGTACCATCGGTAACTTTACTTGGAGCTATATTTTTATTCACCACATGAAATGTGTTTTGCTTGGAGCATCATTTCATTTTGTTAGTATTTGCTTGCTGTTAATTATATTAATGTTTTTCATCTTTAGTTTCAATAAAGAAGTCAAGGATAGCCTTTGCCATGTTTATTTTGCTAGTATACATGTTGCTGTTTGAAAACAGAACGTTTACCGCTGTTGAAAAAATTCCCTAGAAAATCCAGAGAGTGGTATAATGTTGAATCTTTTTGAATATTGAGCTATGATAAATATAATACAGTGGGAATTTTAGTTCATAATTTTTGGAGTCAGGGAAGTATGATGAATCTTGCATTCTTTACAGACTGTACTGTTTTGACAGATTGCTGTTATGGTTGCATTGTTTGCGTATGTTTGCTTGTTTAATGATTCTATTTGGTGATAGGAGAATTAAATATGCAGAGGCATTTAGTATGCAATGTTGAATAATAATTTTAGAGATTTGTTACAGTAGAAAATGATAAGGTTTTGCATTGGTTTATACTAACCTATCTCACGAGTTCTTTTTGAGTTTGTTGTGAATGAAGCTTTTGATAAAAAGAGAAACCATGATATGAGAGGAATTAAGGAGACAAAAAAGCTCAAGCTTGGGGATGCCCAAGGCACCCCAAGATAATATTTCAAGAAGTCTCAAGCATTTAAGCTTGGGGATGCCCCGGTTGGCATCCCACCTTTCTTCTTCAACAACTATCGGTTACTATCGGTTGAGCCTAAGTTTTTGCTTCTTCACTTGAGTTGTGCTATCCTTGCAATGTAGTTTTCTTTAGCTTTGCTTGCTGTTTGAATAAGGTACCAAGATCTGAAATTCTTTAATGAGAGAGAGCCATACATGAATTGGAAATTGCTAGAATATTCTATGTGCTTCACTTATATCTTTGAGCTTGATAGTTTTGCTCATAGTGCTTCACTTATATCTTTTGAGCGTGATAATTTTTGCTCTAGTGCTTCACTCACATCTTTTAGAGCACGGTGGTGGATTTGTTTTAAAGAAACTATTGATCTCTCATGCTTCACTTATATTATTTTGAGAGTCTTAAAGAGCATGGTAATTTGCTTAATGTTAATATACTTGGTATTCAAGATATGTGAAACTTTCTTATGAGTGTGTTGAATACTAAGAAAAGTTGATGGTTGATAATTGTTTTGAGATATGGAGGTGATAATATCAAAGTCGTGCTAGTTGGGTGATTATGAATTCAAAGAATGCTTGTGTTGAAGTTTGCAAGTCCTATAGCATGCACGTATGGTTAAAGTTGTGTAACAAATTTGAAACATGAAGTGTACCTGGCTTGTGCATCCTTACGAGTGGCGGTCGGGGACGAGCGATGGTCTTTTCCTACCAATCTATCCCCCTAGGAGCATGCGCGTAGTACTTGATTTTTGATGACTTCTAAATTTTTGCAATAAGTATATGAGTTCTTTTGACTAATGTTGAGTCCATGGATTATACGCACTCTCACCTTTCCGCCTTTGCTAGCCTCTTCGATACCGTGCATTGCCCTTTCTCACCTTGAGAGTTGGTGCAAACTTCACCAGTGCATCCAAACCCCGTGATACGATATGCTCTATCACACATAAACCTCCTTATATCTTCCTCAAAACAGCCACCATACCTACCTATCATAGCATTTCCATAGCCATTCCGAGATATATTGCCATGCAACTTCCATCATCATATTCAAGACATACATTACTTTTGTCATATTGCCATTGCATGATCATGTAGTTGACATTGTATTTGTCGCAAAGCCACCATGCATTAATTTTTATACATGTCACTCTTGATTCATTGCACCATCCCGGTACACCGCCAGAGGCATTCATATAGAGTCATATCTTGTTCTAAGTTTCGAGTTGTAATCCTTATGTTGTAATCAATAGAAGTGTGATGATCATCATTATTAGAACATTGCCCAAACAAAAAAAAGAAAAAAAGAAAGGCAAAAAAGGCCAAAAAAAAGAAAATAAATAAAAGGGCAATGCTACTGTTTCTTTTTCCACACTTGTGCTTCAAAGTAGCACCTTGTTCTTCATGTAGTGAGTCTCATACCTTGTGCTTCAAAGTAGCACCATGTTCTTCATATAGATTGTCTCCTGTGTTGTCACTTTCATATACTAGTGGGAATTTTCATTATAGAACTTGTCTTGTATATTCCAACGATGGGCTTCCTCAAATGCCCTAGGTCTTCATGAGCAAGCAAGTTGGATGCACACCCACTTAGTTTCTTTTGTTGAGCTTTCATACACTTATAGCTCTTAGTGCATCCATTGCATGGCAATCCCTACTTCTCGCATTGACATCAATTGATGGGCATCTCCATAGCCCGTTGATTATCCGCGTCGATGTGAGACTTTCTCCCTTTTTTGTCTTCTCCACATAACCTCCATCATTATATTCTATTCCACTTATAGTGCTATATCCATGGCTCACGCTCATGTATTGCGTGAAGGTTGAAAAAGTTTGAGATTATTTAAGTATGAAACAATTGCTTGGCTTGTCATCGGGGGTATAGAAGTTGGGAACATCTTTGTGTGACGAAAATGAAGCATAGCCTAACTATATGATTTTGTAGGGATGAACTTTCTTTTGCCATGTTATTTTGAGAAGACATGATTGCTTTATTAGTATGCTTGAAGTATTATTATTTTTGTGTCAATATGAACTTTTGTGTTGAATCTTTCGGATCTGAATATTCATATCACAAGTAAGAAGATTTACATAGAAATTATGCCAAAGTATCACTCCGCATCAAAAATTCTTTTTTATCATTTACCTACTCGAGGACGAGCTGGAATTAAGCTTGGGGATGCTTGATACGTCTCCAACGTATCTATAATTTTTGATTGCTCCATGCTACTTTATCTACTATTTTAGGCAATATGGGGCATTATTATCCATTTTTATATTATTTTTGGGACTAACCTATTAACCGGAGGCCCAGCCCAGATTTGCTGTTTTATGCCTATTTCAGTTTTTCGAGGAAAAGGAATATCAGACGGAGTCAAAACGGAACGAAATCAACTGGAGAAGTTATTTTTGGAAGGAAAGCAACCCAAGGAACTTGGAGTGCACGTCAGGGGAGATACGGTCTGCTCATGAGGGTGGGGGCGCGCCCACCCCCCGGGCGCCCCCTGCCTCGTGGGGCTCCTGTAGCTCCTCCGACGTACCCCCTGCACCCATATATACTTCCGTACCCTAAAACTTCCAGAACAGAAGATAGATCGGCAGTTCCGCCGCCGCAAACCTCTGTAGCCACCAAAAACCTCTTGGGAGCCCGTTCCGGCGCCCTGCCGGAGGGGGATCCCATCACCGGTGGCCATCTTCATCATCCCAGCGCTATCCATGATGAGGAGGGAGTAGTTCACCCTCGGTGCTGAGGGTATGTACCCGTAGCTATGTGTTTGATCTCTCTATCTCTCGTGTTCTCTCTCATGTTCCTTTATGGCACAATCTTGATGTATCTCGAGCTTTGCTATTATAGTTGGATCTTATGATGTTTCTCCCCCTCTACTCTCTTGTGATGAATTAAGTTTCCCCTTTGATGTTATCTTATCGGATTGAGTCTTTTATGAGAACACTTGATGTATGTCTTGTCGTGATTATCTGTGGTGACAATGGGATATCATGTGCCACTTGATGTATGTTTTTGGTGATCAACTAGCGGGTTTCGTGACATTGGGAACCTATGCATAGGGGTTGGCACACGTTCTTGACTCTCCGATAGAAACTTTGGGGCACTCTTTGAAGTACTTTTATGTTGGTTGGATGAATCTAAGATTGTGTGATGCATATCGTATAATCATGCCCACGGATACTTGAGGTGACAATGGAGTATCTAGCTGACATTAGGGTTTTGGTTGATTTGTATCTTAAGGTGTTATTCTAGTACAAACTCTTTTATAGATTGATCCGAAAGAATAACTTTGAGGTGGTTTTGTACCCTACCATAATCTCTACGTTTGTTCTCCGCTATTAGTGGCTTTGGAGTGACTCTTTGTTTCATGTTGACGGCTTGTTATATTATCTATCTATGGTATTATTGTTGAGAGAACTTGCACTAGTGAAAGTACGAACCCTAGGCCTTGTTTCCTATCATTGCAATACCGTTTACGCTCACGTTTACCACTTGTTACCTTGCTGTTTTTATTATTTCAGATTACAAATACCTTTATCTACCATCCATATTGCACTTGTATCACCATCTCTTCGCCGAACTAGTGCACCTATACAATTTACCATTGTATTGGGTGTGTTGGGCACAAGAGACTTTTTGTTATTTGGTTGCAGGGTTGTTTGATAGAGACCATCTTCATCCTACGCCTCCTACGGATTGATAAACCTTAGGTCATCCACTTGAGGGAAATTTGCTACTGTCCTACAAACCTGTGCACTTGCAGGCCCAACAACGTCTATAAGAAGAAGGTTGTGTAGTAGACATCAGTCATCTCCTCGCGCACGCGCGTTCCACCCGAAACAATCAGTGCCACCCGCCCCGCTTCCCGGTGCAGGCGATTGCTCCGCCTTCAAACGACACAAGTGCCGTCCGTCCGTCCATCCGCCGCCCACATTAATGATACGCGGTTGCCGAGGCGGCTACTCCGGCGCCACATGTCCGTCCCTTCGCCGCCCACCATTGTTATATAAACTGCTGCGCCGGCCATAACTGCAGTCATCCGCATCCCTTCCCTTTCTCCTACCCACACCAATACTGCCCACCATAGCTTCCTCGCGCTCCAGCGCTCTTCGGGACGGGCGGACGACGGACCACAAGGAGATGGCAGCCATTGCTGCCGACCGGCTGACCGGCAGGCAGCCGGAGGAGGACGACGTCCCAATGGAAAACATGGTAGTCGACGATCCGGCGCCAACCCCCTCCTCCGCGCCATCCTCGCCGGTGCATTGCACCATGACCATCGGCGAGGCCCGTGCCCAATATATGGACACAGTGAGGCAGATGTGTGAGGAGCAGTTTCGGGAGGTGCAGGTCGACGCCGCCTACAACCACCATCTCCTCCAGGAGAACCTACAGGCGGAGGAGCAGATCGCCGCAGAGCGGGCAGAGCAGGAGGCGCTGCTCGACTCGTACCGCTCCGCCCGCAAGGGCCGCCTCGAGCGCTGGCGGTACCGCATGTGGGTGGCGGAGGCTGCGGCCACCTACAAAGAAGGCGATGAAGCGGGCGAGGCGCTATTTGGCGAGACCAAGGACAAGGCAGAGGACAATGCCGGCTCCGACGAGTCCCCGCTCCGCTGGCATTGACGAGGCCCCACAGCGCTAACAACAAGGCAGAGGACACCGCCGGCTCCGCTGAGGCCTCGCCCTGCCAACAACGAGGCAGAGGACACCGCCGCCTCAGCCGAGGCCCCACACTACCGGCAACGAGGGGGAGAATTTCCACTGCTCCACCGAGGCGCTGCCCGCCGGCAACGAGATAGAGGACATCGCCGGCTCCGCCGGGGCCCCGCTGGGGCCCCGCCCCACTGCCAACGAGGCCGCGCCACATGGAAAACGAGGAAGAGTAGAACATGGTAGGTCGCCGCCGCTCGGGTCCAAGTAAGGCCACCGCTGCTATCCTCCTGTTGAAGCCAAGCTAGGTGGGTTGACCATTGATGGCCGGTTAGCTTCTTGGCAGCGACGTGGAGTCGGAGATCTACGCTGGAGAAGAACGCTGCTTCTACTTAACTGCTGGTGTAGTTGGCTGACTGACACGTGGGCCCAACAGGCCACATGTCAGTTATGCAACTGCACCTGCAGTTAAGTCACTGAAGCTTGTGTTCGGCTCAGCGGGACACAGGTGGGTAGCTTCGGTTAATTAATTATACCTACAACACACCCCTTTTTAGTTGAAGAATGTATGAAATGTAATGAAATCCGACATGTTTATATGAAATTTGACCGTTTATGAATGAATTTATTTCGATTAGTTCGAATTCCTATATCACTGGCATTGGATGAACATGCAAAACAATACGTACTAGCATTATTCCCAGGGTGATCACCTCGTTTGCAACAGTTTCACATGTACTCCCTCCGGTCCTTTCTTGTCTGCATACAAGTTTTGTCTGCAGTCAAAGTATCTCTACTTTGACCAATCTTATACAAAAAAGTATGCACTTTCACAATGTGCGAAGTAAAAAGGAACATAAGGAGTACAAAGAGTTTGAGCAGCTTTTTAGCATTTCTGTCATTGCAATCAAACACACAGGGCTGGCAATTCATAGAGAACATTCAAAACAATCGATGATTATGCATCTCAGCGACTCACATGTCAGAGGCAATATTTACTTCACAACTAAAGAATAAAGAAAAAATTGATCGACGCTGCTGACAGCAAAGGGCGTCCCATTCAAAAATATCAAACGCATGTCTTGCTAAAATCAATGAGCAAAATTTGACAAGGTTGTCCCATTCCAAAATATCAAATGCCTATGATTGTGGAATGGGCAGGGTTTGCCATCAGTTCGGACATTGACATGGCACCTCGTGCTAAATAAACCAGCTGTTCTTTTTGTGCAGTTCCACCAAAATCAACCAAATTCGCGCGTAGCTTGTATGATTTCGCCCTTATATGTTGCAACGCCTTGAACTTATCGGCACCTCCTTTCTTGTGGTGGAAATGAATGATTCGATGTATTCATGAACATTTTGTGCAGTTCCCATTGAAATCAAGCTGAGCACCCCTGTTTGCACAAATACAAAAAAGTGATTAGTATAAAGCAAACTGTACTATGAATTGATAGTTTAAACAGGCACCTACATGGTCCATGTAGAGCACACTTTTAGAAAAATGGAACTCACCATAAAGAATCCTAGAACAACATTGTACTCGCGCATCACAGCAAAAAAATGGAGATTTGTCAGTCCTTCTGAGCTGAAGTTAGTTTGGTCTTGTGGGGAGTAATGTAACCATCCTTCAACTGCTCCTTCTGATGAGAAGATAGACATGGCTTCTTCATCCTGGCATAATCGGAACTAGTCACTTCACGTACTCCATATTCTTCTTCAGAGGAAGATGATCCTGTTGTGCAAAGACAAGAGGACTACTAAATGCTAGCATCCCTGTTTGCTCAAAGAAAGGAAAGGAAATATTTAAAACAACACAGATGAAGCACTTCTCAAGGACAATACCACTTTTTCATGACAGTATCTAAACAGTAGCACAACACCAATAGAGATGACAAAGCTCAATCATATGGATGAAATCAGTGGGCGAGTACCAACCTTTGTCAGGAGGCTTATTGTGTAGAGCATACAGATGAAGCACTTCTCCGGAACCATCTGTTGCTATCTACGGTGGTGGCCATGCTTACTATATACTCCTCGATTAGTTTAATGTTTCCAACATCTTCTTGTGCAGTTCCACTAAAATATATGGTATCTTCAAAGAAGATCCCTGTTTGCACAAGTAGAGATAATTACGTATTACATTAAGAGTGGCATCAAATCAGTGGCAAAACAATTGCTCGTTCCAGCCATAGCAATAAATTAAGATGCAAAACTATATCATTACTTGTGTCATCACAGTTCCAGTGCTTCATTACAGCACCGGGAGTTGATTTTTGTTTTTCTTCCGCTTGTTCTTCCCCTTCATCACTTGGTTCAATAACAGACAAGCTTCGCCTTCAATGTAAGATTTGGCATGTCAATTAGGGAGCACAAGTATAGTACTAAACTTAATTTTCTGATGAAAGTGGCAAAATACAGGCCAACAGTTGTGAAATATCCTTATCTTACCTCAATGGGATATTACGGTGCACATACAGATTGGAAGTCTTGTCTCCATTTGTGCAGTTCACTAAAATCAAGCAACATTATCGTACAAGTAGCACAACATATGAAAGCACACTGCAGAATCATGTGAAAGAAGGCTAGTACTGACCTCTCATGATGCGGAATTCAAACAACTCACAAGAAGAAGATCTGAACCAAATTTGCCAACACGGATAGGAAGTAAGATCTCCTCTTGTGCAGTTCCACTAAGATCAAGCAATCAAGCAACGTTGTCGGTGTGACATTTTGGTTGAACTGCACAAAACACTCTTAAAACAAAAGTGTTTTGTGCAGTGCAACAAAAGGTCACAATGGCAACGAGGTGAAGTAGATAACCCTGTTTACACAGAGGTGCAAAGGAAACAATTAGTGGTCAATAACGGTGGATGACACAGAAGCCAACAAAAAGAAGCATCTACCTTATCTAAATGGGAAAGAAAGCAAGACAGTAGCATTTCTCAAACGGTGGCATTGATTAATATTAACATAGAGATTATATTAACAATAAAATTCGTTAAACATGTAATTTGCTTTTAACTGTGGCATTGCATCAATTTTCCAGCGGCATTATTAGAGGGTGTTTGTTTACAGGGACATTTTGGTGTAGGGACTAAAAAAACTCCGTGTCAGTCCCATCTAAACCAAACAGGAGGGACTTTTAGGGACTAAAAGTGGGCATTTGGGACTAAAGAAAGAAGACCCCGAGGGAGTCTTTTTGGGACTTTTTCCAACAGTTGCCCCTGCCACGCATCGCACCTTGTCTCTATTAGTTCATTACTAGGGGTAACATGGTCTTTTAGCATGTCATTTAATAACCTCTAGTCCATGTTTAGTCCCTGGAACCAAGCAGGTAGGGACTAGGGAGTTTTTAACCAAACAGGGCCTTAGATTAACAACAGCTAATGAGTTGCACGGGACAGTGGACGCACCAGCACCATGTGCATCTACCGATGTACTGTGGTCATGCACAGTCTGTTGCAACAAAGAACAAACAACCAAGGAGCATATTTGTGTTGGTCCCAGTTTTGTTATCTTCAGACACCTTTCCCTATGTGAGCGCAACAAATCTAGTCCTACTCAAACTCTATAGCCTTGTCCCCCAAAACAAAAGATCAGTTCGTTACAGATGTGCGTACTGCGTTTGTCATTGTTTTCCCTTTTCGACCAACGTAGGTGCTGGATAGCCAGTCTGTACTAGTACTTTCGCCCCTTCCTTTCCTCTTTGAACCACGTCCTAGATTTATGCGATACAACTTTCCCCACTACTTTCCCCCATTCCTTTCCTCTTTGAACCACGTCCTAGATTCATGCTATACAACTTTCCCCCTTCATTTCCTCTTTGAACCACGTCCTAGATTCATGCTATATACAACTTTTCCCACTACTTTCCCCCACTCCTTTCCTCTTTGAACCACGTCCTAGATTCATGGTATACATGCAGCTAGAGCAATGCATGTGGAGTAAGTAAATTATACCTTAAGGTTCTTGGGGCGTGGTTCGGTGGGCGACGGGACGGCGGCGAAGAAGAAGGGGTCGGAGGCCCTCCCGCGCCGCCGCTGGGTGAAAGTGAACAGCTGCGCCGGTAGTGGATTCCCTTCCTTTCCTACGGCGACAGCGTTAAGCCTCCTTCCCTTCCCGGCGGACGGATCCTGCCGTCTCTTTGAGCAGCATTGAGGGGAGAGAGAGGCCAACGAAGTCTTGTTTAGATCTGGAGAGGGCGAGAGAGTGTGAAGAGAGCAACTACAAGCGCTGAGGCTCCAGCGTGTATATATATATGGAGAGAGAGTGTGAAGCGTGCAAACCCTAGAAAACAAGCGTCGAGGCTGCAGCTTGTACGTGATGAGGTGATTATACGGTCACTACGAGATCGTATAGCTCCGTATCCATCCATTTTAACCTGTCAAAGAATCCTCCTGGCACAAATTATGTTCAAGTGTAGTTATCGAACCCGAGACCTCAAGTTTGATGAGTGAACAGGCTAAGCAGCTACACAACCGTCCCGTTATGTTCAACGAGAGGAAAATAACCTTTTATACATTCTTGCATTCGTGTGACAAGCATGTCGTGTTTTTTGTGTGTGTGGGGGGTCATTGGGATTTCAATGATAATCGTGTCATGTGGCTTTGGTGTTAAGACTATCCACAGTGGTGCAGAAATAATGCAGCCTTAGTCACCTTACCTCTCTCCACGTAGTACGTTGGATCCCACCAGTCAGAGGGTGAAACAAATAAATTAATAAGAAAAAATAAAAGCGCCAGCAGTGTATCTTACCTCACACATCTTGCTACTGCTCAGGATTACTGTCCAATTGATCCCTCTGTTCGCTCACGTACTATTTTAAGTGAATCCTTATTATAACATGCACACAATTTTGGGCACTTGTATTCGACTTAAGTCAGTGTGCCACCGTATCTCACATACTTACTACTCCCTCCGTCTAGGTGTAATAAGTCACGTTAGAAGGTGCAAATGGACCAAGGTGCATGTGTGTGTGTGTGTGTGTGTGTTTAACAACATGTGTGTGTGTTAGAGAGAACGACAGATCGACCTACTCCTACAGAGAGATGGTGTGTAGTGTATGATTTTAGCCGCGAGAGTCGATGCATCCTCCTCTCGTTTCCGGGCATGTCCGGTAGGGACATGCGGACAACTGCCACACCCGCTCCTGACCAGCCTGGCCCACCCAAAGCCCCTCCATCGCCCACGCGCGCTTCCCGCCCGAAAAGGTCAGCTCCGCGCCAAAGAATCGGTGTTGCATTCATGCCCAAGCAGAGCGGACGTGACCTCTCACTGGCGCAATAGTGATGGTTGCTTCGTCCGTCCAACTTACTGTTGGGTCTATGTGATTTGACGGCTCATTGGTCTTTATTACTGAGGTGATAGGACTGCTGGATGTCCCACGCTTTCGGCGAAAGGAGGTACTACTAGATTACAATTTTCTCCATTCTTACAGCGGAGGAGTACAAGAGCAATGAAAACACGCAGGCTCAGTGATTACATGGACCACCTCACACTATCACCGGGCGACACCTAACTCTTTACATAGCACTCCCTCCGTTCCTAAATATTACTAGATGAGTCCCCACGCATTACCATGGACCAGCCGTATATCTCTCTGCCCAAAATTACCGATTTCATAGAACTAAAAAAACTCTATAACCGCGTGACAAATGTGGTAGCCAAACTAAATGAACTCCCATCATCATTTAGATCATCCCACGTAAGGAAAAAAGATCATCCAACTCCTACTGCATAATGGGATTCTATTTTTCTTTTTGACATATTAATGGGACTTAAAAGCTCACTTACATGCATGCTACCGGTGCATGTGCATGCAGACATGTTGATGTGATTTAAAACCCACTCACATGCATGCCGCGGTATTTCTGCATGCTTGCATGTGGCTTAGTGCGGAGCCTCTCAACGTCTAGATCAGACGACTATTATGGTCTGATTTAGTTCATCTAACGGCTACATTAATTTTGATGATGTGGCTCAAGGAGAGGATAGATAATTCCTAGTAGTGGGGGCTAGCTATTACTAGTAGATAAGTCTTTGTAGAGATTCCACTAGGTGAACTACATACGGAACAAAATGAATGAATCTACACTTAAAATGCATCTATATACATCCGCATGTGGTTCATGGTGAAATCTCTACAAAGACTTATATTTAGGAACGGAGGAAGTACTAGTATAGTACGTACTGTAATTTATCAGCGAGATAAATTTGTACAATGCTACGAAGCTTCCAGCTTCTGTTACATGTATCTTGCGTCCAAGGTTGCCCGTTGCAACATTTCATCAAATACAAAGGAGACTAACATGCATGCTATTGCATCTCAATGATTGACAGATCATAGCAAATATGTACTCCCTCCGTTCCAAAATAAGTGTCTCAACTTTGTGCAAACTTTAGTACAAAGTTGTACTACTACTAAAGTTGACACTTATTTTGGAACAGAGGCAACTAAAGAAAAAAACGATCCATGCAGTCCCTAGCCCTTGAACCGTGAACCCTGACCAGGCTTTAATTTGCTGGCAACGTTCGAGCTTCCTAATAAATGAAGTTTGCAACCTTTTGACCATCGGATCATTTTGTGCAGTTTCACCAAAATCGAGATGAGCATCCCTGTGGCAAAGAAATTGAAGAAGCGTGATTAGAATAAGATTACTGGGACTAGTTGATGAGACATAAACTCATCACAAATACAGTACGTAGAAGCCAGTAGAGGTATGTGCGGGGCAAAGAAGTAGAGAAATATCCACAGGGAGTGATGTGGGCAGTTGGAGCAATGGTGCAAGACGACTGTAAAGGGAGTTGCACCTGAGGGATGTAGCTCAACCTTGAGGAGCGTAGCGGGAGGCGGCAACTGCCCACGTCGCGGCAGTGAGCAAGGGACGAAGGCAACCTCACCGGCTTTGTGAGAGAGAACGGCAAGGACCGCTGATCGAGACGTGCCGACAGTGGGTTTTCGCTGTCGGCGACGGCGACCGCATCTACACTAAGCATCCACCCCTTCCCCCAGCGGACGTGATCCACCGGGATGTTAGAGATGTGGCCACAGTCGTTTTGTGCGAGATAGTGTGAAGAGAACAACCCCAGCAAGCAACCGTGTAGGCTGGCCCGTCCTGACTATGTATATAGTGGAGCGGTTTCCTTTTCTCTCCATATGAACCTATCATATTGCGTACGTGCCACTGAAGAAAAAAAACTTTATTTATAAATGACGCGGCACCTACTACTCGTTCTCCTATAACCTTGCGCTTGGCATCTCCAAAATATTAACCTTGCGATTGGCTCTTCGCCTCTTCGGGAAGTCGAGCAATAATGGTAGTGCAGTATATATCGTTCTGGCTATATGAGACCGAATGAATTGTTGCACGTCCACCACGTGGGCGAGGGTCGAGGGGCGAGGGAGAGTGCTACATACGGAGCAAAATGAGTGAATCTACACTCTAAAATACGTCTATATACATCAGTGTTTGGAGTATGTACTAGTAGTTCATATTGAAATCTACTAAAGGACATATATATTCCAAACAATATGATATAATCTCTATAACCAAGGTAGTAGGGACGAGGAGTAAACGGAGGGAGTAGTAAATTTTTCTCCTCGTCCTGTGAGCCACCGCGCGCATGGGCGAGGGAGCGGGCGTAAGGCGGAGCAAGCTTCACCTCATCCTGCGAGCCACCGCGCCCGTGGGCGGGGGAGACGGCGTACTAAGCAAGCTTCTCCTCGTTCTGCGAGTTGACGGGACACATCAAAAGTACTCCAGTGTATAGAGCCTTGCGTCTAAGGTAGGCCCCACATGGTTTGCCTCTCTTTTAAATTTAACATAACACATCAAGTCGCAATTTGTTTGTTTCACCCGTGGTAGACGATCCTCCCTCCACCAAGTGTACAACCAGTACACGTGCCTAATTACCACGTGGGCTGCCTTTTTCGTAGAGAAATGAGCTCCACCGTGTACCCGCGCGGGTTTGGTTGGGAAAGAGACGGGAGTACGTGCGCCGTGCATGCACCTCTTCTCTTCGTGCACGTCCCCCACCTACGTGGGTGTGTGTGAGAGATACAAACCGCGTTCGTGAGTGTTTTTTGTTTTGGGGTGGGGGTGGGGGTGGGGTGGGGGTTGATTTCATGAATTATTTGTGGGAATATGTGTCGATGACATCTAATTTTTTTTGCATGCAATGTGTGTGAAATGGAGGCCTATCCATATCATATATAGAGGGTCGGCAATCCACGAGAATAGAGGGAGGGGTCATAGCTAAGAGTCAAAGAGAGGATCAAGTGTGTGGGTGCAAGATCGATGAAGAGAGCCATTGAAATTGTGTGTGTGTGTGTGCAAGTCAAAGATATAGGGCGACTGGCCTACCGAAACGTTAGAGGGCACACGTCAAGTTTGTGTGTGGCAGGGAGACATGACTAGAGCGCTCAATGTATCGGTGTGTGTGGGGAGAGGGGGTGGGGGAGGGGTAGGCAGAGGCCTAACTATAGAGGTAGAAAGACCCGTATATGTGTTGAGAACGAGAGACCCAACTATGTCTTGAGGGAGATCGGCCGACATCCATACATAACTGAAGGACGGGAAATATGATGGGACAGAGAGAGAGAGAGAGAGAGAGAGGCGAGAGAGAGGGAGAGGGGTACAGTGCTGGATGGGTGATGGAGTTGCTTCTCGAAGATGGTGGGAGAGGCCTACTAGACAAACTGAGGGTGGAACTGCAATGTTATCAATAAGAGTAGGGATGTGTTTCTGTGTGTGCCTGTGCGTGATAGATTTGTCGGGACGCATCCATGGATGATGAAGGGGAACCATGTGTTTGGTAAGCAAACCTAACTAGATCGATGGATCAATTGTTGTTTGTCGGAGGAAGGGAGAGACACAACAATTGAGGTAGATCGTCGACGTGTGGGTAAAAACGAGTTATAAGGACCTAGCTAGCTATATGTATAGCGAGAGATCGGTCGGTGTACGTCCATTTGTTAGAGGCAAATAAGGCCTAGAGAGACGGATAGACAAAGAGAATGGAGCTAGGACGTGGTGCGAGAGGCCCAGCCACTAGCTAGATAGGGGGAGGGGTGTGCGGTTGTGAGATCGATGAAAAGAGGGGCGAGAGTTTACACGTGTGTGTGACCGTATGAGAGACACGAGGCAAGGACACATAAAGGAGGAGATTGAAGGTGTGTGTGTATGTTGTAGGCAGGCATCGCTGGAGAGGTTTATCGATCGGTGTGTGTCGGAAAGGAGTTGTGGAGACTCTGGGAGAACGACCTAAAGAAAAAAATGAATGTGCCCGGTGGATAGAATGCCGAGGGAGGGGAGGGCGAGGAGGGCGTGTGCATGCACGAGAGAAAGTTAGTGGTAGCTACAAAGGTTAGAGGATTGTGTGGGTGTAAGAGACTAACAAAGATCATAATTTGATATGAAAGCGGATTCATATATTTGAATAGGAGATCATAGTGTTTTAAACATTGCATGCATGAATATAGCGGTGATACACGTGCTGTGCACATGTTATACCATAATGTGATAATGCATGGCGTTTGCAACTCACAGCTAAATGCGAACAATCTAAACCATACTATACATCAAACAATCTCACATTTTATTTGAATTTGTGATAATGTGTGGCGTTTGCAGCTTACAACTAAATATCGAACAATCTAAACAATACTATATATCGAACATTCTCACATTTTATTTGAATTTGTGGTAATGTGTGGTGTTTGCAACTCACATCTAAATACTTGTAGGCATAGGGGGCGGGGCACCATACATAATGTGATAAACACATTATACATATGAGACATGGTTTAGATTATTAAGATCTAGCTAGAGCTAGAATGTAATGTGATTTGAAATCAAATAAAGTGGATTCAAAAAATCGAGTTCGAGTTCATATAGTACACATAGTTCATATGTAACTCGAGACTAATCATGTGGTGTGCTGTGAAGATAATACACAAACGATGGTTTAACTTGACAATAATGATGATTGTAGATCTTATTAAAACAGAGAAACGAATTCAAATGCTTTGACTTCACAACAATCATTACTGTAGATCTTATTCAAATAGAGAAACAAATTCAAATTTAGTTCATATTGAAGCGGTAGTATATACGTTTGGAATGCACTAAAACGTTCATTTGAGTAGTAGGTTGCATGCATTATACACGTAGCGAAATATTTTAATTCAACATAACATGAATTCAAAGTTTTGAATGACATTTGTAGTGCACATTGATTTGGTACAATACACGTTAGGCTTGTCCGGAAATTTCAACCCGCGCCTTGTTAGCCCGAAATATTTAAGATATATCTTTGTCTCGTCGTGCTCCGACAACTCCCTCCATCTCAACCCGCGCCTTGCTATTCTGAAATTACAACGCGCGCGAAAACTCCCACCTCCTGTGAAATCCCGACATGCGAAATGCATGTGGTACCCCTGAACCGAAAGAACCGCCTCAAATTGGTGGGGGTACTTTCGTAACTAACCCCACATTTCGGACAAGCGCGTCCCTAAGCCATGGTTCCCCACTGCCATCCCATCCACCCACCCATTCGTACACCGAGGCCGCGAAAACCCGCGACGAAACCCCACACCCTGCTCCGTCCGCCACCCAGCCGGAGCCTCTTCCCCGACGACGTCATCCACAGTAACACCTCGACGTCCCTCATCCACCGTACGGGATGAGGATCCGTCATCGATATCGTCGTCCCGCCAGTTCAGCCACCCCGTGCTCCACCTCCAAGGAGATGCCCGACATTCCCCTTGTCTTTCACGCCACCTCCATTCCCACACCACCGTCTTCACCTGCACCACCGGAAGAGCATCATCATCACCGTTTCCTCAGATGAAGCTGCGGCCTAATCGGCGCCACCAAAGAGGTTGTACACTAATCGCCGCATTTTCTTCTTGATCCGATCTCACGGTGCTGCCGGCGCTTGGTCCCGAGCCGACACGGCGCGACACCATCCACGGCGGCGTCGCCGACCACTTCCTCCACGGCATTGCTCCCTCGGCGGCGACGTCCACATCAGTAGGAGCTGCTGCTGCTTTAGCTCTCACTCGCGCTGCTGCTCTGCTCTTGCTCTCGGTCCCCTGCCTAGTATGCTCTTGGTATAGCTCTTGCTCGCGCTGCTGCTCTTGCTCTTGCTCTTGCTTGCAACGCTGCTCCGATTTAGCTACACTTCAATCGACTGAATCGACTTTTGGGTCAATCGATTTTCAGGGGGTGGGGGGGCTCGCCGGGGTGAAGGAAGAACCAGCCGCAGCGGGGAGGTGGGCTCGCCGGAGAGGTACCCCACTATCTATCTTAGGGTTCAGGGTGGGGGCAGTGGTCGCCGGCGGTGGAGGGGCGTTGGCGGGGCGGTGGCATGGGGATCACCGGAGAAAAAGCTCGGCCGGGGGGGGGGGGGGGCTAGAGGGATGGCCGGGGTGGCGGCGGACCGGCGGTGGGGAGTGTTTTCGGGGCTGGCGAGGCGGTGCACCGCTGGCCGTGGGCGGCGGGGGGCTACTGTTTGGCCAGTGGTGGCTGGCGGCTTAGGGGGTGGAGGTTGAAGATGAACCGCAGGCCCTTGCTGCAAAATCGACTGACCAGAGATGAAAAAGTCAGTCGACCGACATGTAGCCTCACCTTGCTAGTGCGTTCAGTTTCGACAGCAAAATTCAGTTTCGACTGCAAAATTCAGTTTCGACAGTTAAGTTCAGAGATGAGCGGCTGATGTATTTTACATCTAGCAATTTGTGGTTATGTATTTTACGTCATGTATTGGAGATGCTATTAGAATTCCACTCAGGTTAACGTTGTTCGTTGTCTCTCTTGTCCTGCTTCAACCTCGGCGTCGTACAACTCACCGGAGCTGCTCCAACGACGAAACCCTCCATCACAGCGGAGCAGTACCTCAGGCTCCATTTCCACACGCATATGATCTTCTTCCCCTCCTTCGACAGCCAAGTTAGCCGAAGCATCCTCACCGTCCAACCCAATCACACTTGTTCCATCTCTTTTTTACTTTACATGTTATATATATTGTCCACTGAGCACACGGATTTGTTCCTTTAGTGTCTCCTTGAAAGAAAAAACGTAGGAATTTTAATTTTCACTTGTCCTCCTTTTCAAATTCCTATTCGTGAAGCACAAGACTAAGAGATAGTAGCATAATAGCATTATAACCGTACATTTTCTTTTGGTTGACTTAATCTTACCATGCTTCTTTGCATCCTGTGATCTTCCAATTGTTGTGAATCAAACACCCAGATTGACAGAAATCCTGTGTTTTTAAATTCTCTGTTTTGCACGTGCATTCCTATCATATTCCTGTCTATTTCCTATCCCTGCATTGTTGGAATCCTCTAATTCAAACGAGCCCTTACAGAATTACTTCTCTTACAAATAGTTGTCAAAGAAAACCTTGTGTGGTTTGTCCCGCTCCTGCTGCGCCGTCGTCCACCCCAGCTCAGCTGCTCCAACGATAGAAGGGTCCAGCACAACAGGGATCCGGCCTTCCAGACTGTCTTTCGCCGCCTCAGATCTTCTTCCCCGCCGTCGGCAGCCATGAAAATTGCATTACCATCATCAACCGAGCAGATGACCTCGAGGACTACACGGGTCCGCAAGAGAGGTCACACTCTTTCATGTCTGCTTACGTTATGCATCGCTAAATATTACATTCTACTTTATCGTCCTGTTCACCGATTAGACTCTGAGTCCGCTCCAAACTAATGGTCAAACTTGAGTTTTTAAATGGTTGTGGGGTACATATCGGGGCCGCTATCAATAGTATCTATCTACTATCTGTTTAATCTCCGGTGTCTACTATGAGTTTCATGTTGGGTGGGAAACAAACAGTAAAGAAGCCATTATTTGTATCTTTTAACTAAAGCCATTATCTGCATGCTATTATTGGTCTTGGGTCTATCCACAGGTTGCTACCATCACTCTGGATTTCTGCATGCACTCCTTACATAATCTCACTATGTTTTATTCCTATGCATGACAGTTATTGTAAACAATGGAACTGAACATGTAGAGCAAAAGAGACGAGCCTTGCGTGGCAATAAAATTTCATGCAGACGTCGCTCCATGGTAGGCGCAAAGGCAGCCCCCCTCCACGCATTTCGGATTGTAATCGAGAGGAAGATACCTATTCTGAGGGGGATTCAGAAGGAGAAGACAACTCCTATTTACCCCCTGAGGTCTTTGCTCTAACTTGGCATGCTGATGTTGGTTATATCATGCATATGGTGTCTGGCATTGCTTACTTTATACATCAAATATGTCATCTGCTTAGTTTAGACATCCTTTGTGCGAATGCCATCTGTTTAGTTTATTCATCGTTTATGTGAATTATGCAACGCCATCTTGTTTAGCCAGGCATCATATGTGTGAATTTTGCAATGCCATCCTGCTTAGCCAGTCATCTTATATGTAAATTATATCAGGCCATCCTTTTTTTCCGTTACATATTACATTTGTCAACAATGTTAGTACATTCAACTACTCTTCATATGCATCAACCATTTGACACGGTGATGGCAAATTCTGGAGTGAAAACAAGGTCTTCAGAGCAGACTATGCTATCTAACGAAGCGCATATCTTACTGGTTACGGATAGCTCCTCAGAGGAGGATTCAGAGGCAGATGACCAATCCTATCCCCACCCCCCCGAGGTTGTATGCTCTAACTTGGCAGGGTTATGTTGCTCATATCGTGCGTATGGTGTCTCGCATTGCTATGTCATTTGATTAGTTTAGACATGCTTTATGTGAATGCCACCTGTTCAGTGTCTAATTACCATATATGTGAATTATGCATTGCCATATTGTTGCAAGACATTATATATGTGAATTATACAATGCTATATTGTTGCAAAGCCATTATATATGTGAATTATGCAATGTCATGCTGTTTAGCCAATCATCATGTATGTGAATTATATCATGCTATCATTTTTTGTATTACGTGTTCCATTTGTCAACAACGTTTGTATATTCAACTACTCTTCCTGTGCATTAGCCATTTGAAGTGGTGATGGAAGTATCTAGAGTGAAAACAAGGTATTCAGAGCAGACAATGCTACCTGCTAAAGCAGACATCTTGCTGGTTACAGAGAGCTCCTCAGAGGAGGATTCAGAGACTGATGACCAGTCCTACTTCCCCCCTGAGGTCTATGCTCAAACTTGGCAGGGTTATATTACCCATGTCATGCATGTTGTCTTGCATTGCTTAGTTTTTACATCATATATGGATTGCCATCTGCTTACTTGCTTACTATATAAACCATATATTTGAATTATATCATGCCATCATGTTTACATAGTACATACACACCATCTATCTGAATTATGACATGGCAACCCATTTAATAAAGACATCATATAGTTATATCATCTCATCCTGTTTAGTGTTTACAGTCATCATATTTTGAATTATGGCGTTCTATCCGTGAATGTATGTGAATTATGGCATGCCAACCTATTTAATAAACACATTATATAGTTATATCATGTCATCCTGTTTACATAGTCTCATATTTTCAACTATGTCTTTCCATCTTTTTTAGTTAGCCATCATAATGTGAAATTGTGTCATGCTATCCTGTTTAGTTAGCCATCATATATGTGAAATTCTGTCATGCTATCCTGTTTGGTTAGACAACATAAATATGAATTATTTCATGCCATCTTTTATTCCCCACTATCCATTGAATCTGTCTATCATATAATGTCTATACTTTCAATTACTTTTCTTCTTTATCAGCCATTTGAATTGGAGAGGGTGATGGAAGTATCTAAGGGAGTAACAACACGGTCTCCAGAAAAGATAGTGCTACCAGTTGATGCAGATAGAACCACGGTTGTACTTGCCCAAGGACCAGATCCACCACACAGAACCCAGACTCTCGCAGATTGTACCCCTACCCAGTTGGACAAAGAACCAGCTACACCCCTTCTAACCCCAACCCCGACAGATAGTAACCCAGTTCCAGTTGACACAACACCATCTCCACTACAGAGCACCCAAACACGAGTAGTTAGTAAGGGAACCGGAGTGCCCAAAGCACGAGAACCACCACTCCGAATCCCAACTCAACGCTTAAAGGAGAAGAAGATTTGTTCTCAGGTCAGGTTCTGTAGCTATGGTTCATACTCCTTTGCTCTTGCATTACTGTATTTACTCATACCAACTATTTTCAAATTTGAAGGATGGAATTGAAACTCCAATGGCACAACAGGTATGTTTTAAACCTGTTTCTTTAACTGGTTTGCTGTTGTAACCTGCTCTATGTTGATTTCAGTTTCAATTGAATAAACAGTTATGTTCTCATGTCATGCACATTACAAGTGTTGTTATTGCTCTATAGTTTCCCACTCTTATATTCTGTCTATTCTGCTTTGTCTTGAACAAATATTATTTGAACTGTGTCTCTATCTTGATTTGGCAACAAAAACTAGAATGATATAGAACATAAAGTGACCATGGTACATAGATATATGTTTGTTTCATGTTGTTATCCTGTCCACTTTACTACTGAACTCATTTACCAAAATGAGTTTCATATACAACATGGTAAACATGTGATGTTTTTGCTTGTTTCTCTTTTAGAATGCGGACAAAATATTGGAGAACAGTACCGCGTTATCCAATGGTAAAGGAAGTAATGCAGATAAGGTTCAAGATAGTGAGACATCCCTATTGGTCTCCAAGAAAGCTGATAAAAACTATCTTGACGACAGTGAGAGAATCCAAAAGTCCTGTCTTGATGTAGTGTTCGAGTTACTGGCCTCTACTGCTAGCACAAGCTCTTCGAACTCGCTGCCTAAATCAGTTCGTCTTCTTGAGTTTCAACTTCAAGTTGAAAGATATCGATCAAATGTACTGCGACAGGAAGCTGAAGGACTGAGGAAGTCCCTGCACAATTCAGATTCATATTTCCTGGTGCAACAAGAAGCGCTGGAGGATTTAAGCGCCAAACAAGAGAAAGTTAATAAGCTTGCTAAGCATCTTGCTGGCATTATGGGTACCCAGGATATTGTTTCTTCAGATCTTCTGAAGTGGTTTCAGTTCTGGATTTGTTTTTCTGCGGCGTTTATTTGCGCTGGTCGCCAACTTCGACAACCAGTGTATATGATGTGCTGCTTTGTTCCCTATATTTGCACTGGTGGCGAACTTTGATGCCCGGTGGATGTAATATGTGTAATAGCCGTGATAGCCTAGCGTTAGTTGCTTGCTTATTTATTTCCTTGTTGTCTTGTTTATTTTTTTGCTTGTAGTCATTGCAGTTCTATTTCCACGGTTTGCTAATGGCTGTAATAACCTATTTTTTAAAACTAGGCCACCATAATCATGGGCTAATATTTAGTGTAGTGACACTGGGCCTCCTACGGGCCGTAGAAACAGTGGGCCTTCTATGGGCCGTAGAAATAATGGGCTTTCTACGGGCCATAGAAACAATGGGCCTTCTGCGGGTCGTATCATCAATTGGCCTTATACGTGCCGTATGATCAATTGGCCAAACATGGGCCAAACAGAGCGCATTATGGCCGTAAATAGGCTAGAGTTGGAATCGTCCGTTCATGGGCCGACGATAACGGGCCATCGTTAATAGGCCATATTTGATGATGCTATGAAAATGGCCCAACGTATTAACAAACCACAAACGGGCCAACTGTAACCACGAGCTGAATTTGGCCCACAAGCAAAAAATGATAGTAACGGGTCGTAAGTAAACGACTGCTGGAAATGAGCCCAAGAATAAATGGGCTCTGAGAAGGCCGAAAGATAACATGGGTTGGAAACAGCCCAACGGAATAATGGGCCGTTAAGGGGTATAAGGTGATACACTGTTCATTACGGGCCAGTTTCACCATGAGCCGTTAACGGGTGTAAAGTGATACACTGTTCATTACGGGCCAGTTTCACCACGGGCCGTTAATAGGCCAAGAGTTACAAAGGGCCTCATATGGGCCGAAAGACGTCATGGGCCATACATGGGACAGAAGTGAAAACGGGCTGGAATCATATTGGATGGCCCAAATGACGCTACTAGGCCTAATTCTGATAGGGCATAACGGGCCTTGGGTTAGCGGGCTGTAAATGGGCTATATGCAAACAGGCCGTTAACAGGCTTTCCATGGGCCAGCCTGCCACCTTTTAACCAAGTCAAACGGGCTTACCTTTTCACAGGAATGGGCCTTTGTTGGGCCGTGCCACGTGTCGACGTGTCATAGGCGCCTTCTATCCAATGAGTGGATGACATCTGTCCCAATGATGAGCCGACACGTGTTTCCTCCAGCCAATGATGATTTTACACGTGGAAAACCCCATTGGTCGGGGCTGTTAACGGGTTATCGGATCCAAATTCCGAACCGATAGCTTAACAGTGTTCCGTTATGGTGGATGCCACGTGTCAGTCACCCTTGACAAAAGCACTTCTGTGACGCGCGATTTATCGTCATGGAAGTGGACACTTCCGTGATGATAATTTTGGTAATGTCATGGAACACTTCTACGACAGCACAGGTATGACTATCTTGATTCTGTCATAAAATCGTCATGGATGTACATGCATGACAAAAAACACAACCTACTGTGACAAACACGTATCATCATGGAAGTGTATTTTTTTGTAGTGAGTTGAAGTTAATATTCCAAGCAAAGCCCCGAGTTGGGAGATATGAAGTCTCCAACAAGTTCTACAGATGCAAAATGGAGGAGAATAGTTCTGTCAGTGAACACATACTCAAAATGTCCGGGTATCCTAATCACTTGACTCAGCTAGGAGTTTATCTTCTAGTTGATTCTGTCATTGACAGAGTTCTTTAATCACTGCCACCAAGTTATAAAGGCTTCATGATGAACTATAATATGCAAGGGATGAACAAGACTATTCCCGAGCTCTTCACGATGCTAAAGGCCGCGAAGGTAGAAATCAAAAAGGAGCACCAAGTGTTGATTGTCAATAAGACCACTAGTTTCAAGAAAAAGGGCAAAGGGAAGAAAGGGAACTTCAAGAAGAATGACAAAAAGGTTGCTGCTCAAGAGAAGAAACTCAAGGTCTGGACCTAAGCCAGAAACTGAGTGCTTCTACTGCAAAGGGACTGGTCACTAGAAGCGGAACTGCCCCAAGTACTTGGCGGATAAGAAGGATGGCAAAGTGAAAGGTATATTTGATATACATGTTATTGATGTGTACTTAACTAATGCTCGCAGTAGCGCCTGGGTATTTGATACTGGTTCTGTTGCTCATATTTGCAACTTGAAACAGGGGCTACGGATTAAGCAAAGATTGGCTAAGGACGAGGTGACGATGAGCGTGGGAAATGGTTCCAAAGTCGATGTGATCGCGGTCGGCACGCTACCTCTACATCTACCATCGGGATTAGTTTTAGACCTGAATAATTGTTATTTGGTGCCATCGTTGAGCATGAACATTATATCTGGATCTTGTTTGATGCCAGATGGTTATTCATTTAAATCAGAGAATAATGGTTGTTCTATTTATATGAGTAATATCTTTTATGGTCATGCACCATAATGTCTACTACACAACCTTCTTCTTGTAGACGTTGTTGGGCCTCCAAGTGCAGAGGTTTGTAGGACAGTAGCAAATTTCCCTCAAGTGGATGACCTCAAGTTTATCAATCCGTGGGAGGCATAGGATGAAGATGGTCTCTCTCAAACAACCCTGCAACCAAATAACAAAGAGTCTCTCGTGTCCCCAACACACCCAATACAATGGTAAATTGTATAGGTGCACTAGTTCGGCGAAGAGATGGTGATACAAGTGCAATATGGATGATAGATATAGGTTTTTGTAATCTGAAATTATAAAAACAGCAAGGTAACTAATGATAAAAGTGAGCGTAAACGGTATTGCAATGCTAGGAAACAAGGCCTAAGGTTCATACTTTCACTAGTGCAAGTTCTCTCAACAATAATAACATAACTGGATCATATAACTATCCCTCAACATGCAACAAAGAGTGGCTCCAAAGCCACTAATAGCAGAGAACAAACGAAGAGATTATGGTAGGGTATGAAACCACCTCAAAGTTATTCTTTCTGCTCGATCTATTCAAGAGTCCGTAGTAAAATAACACGAACCTATTCTTTCCGTTCAATATATATAGAGTTCGTACTAGAATAACACCTTAAGACACAAATCAACCAAAATCCTAATGTCACCTAGACACTCCAATGTCACCTCAAGTATCCGTGGGTATGATTATACGATATGCATCACACAATCTCAGATTAATCTATTCAACCAACACAAAGTACTTCAAAGAGCGCCCCAAAGTTTCTACCGAGAGTCAAGACGAAAACGTGTGCCAACCCCTATGCATAAGTTCACAAGGTCACTGAACCCGCAAGTTGATCACCAAAACATACATCAAGTAGATCACGTGAATATCCCATTGTCACCACAGATAAGCACAACAAGACATACATCAAGTGTTCTCAAATCCTTAAAGACTCAATCCGATAAGATAACTTCAAAGGGAAAAGTCAATCCATTACAAGAGAGTAGAGGGGGAGAAGCATCATAAGATCCAACTATAATAGCAAAGCTCGCGATACATCAAGATCGTGCCAAATCAAGAACACGAGAGAGAGAGAGAGAGAGAAAGAGAGAGAGAGAGAGAGAGAGAGAGAGAGAGAGAGAGAGATCAAACACATAGCTACTGGTACATACCCTCAGCCTCGAGGGTGAACTACTCCCTCCTCGTCATGGAGAGTGCCAGGATGATGAAGATGGCCACCAGTGAGGGATCCCCCTCCGGCAGGGTGCCGGAACGGGCTCCCGAGAGGTTTTTGGTGGCTATAGAGGCTTGCGGCAGCGGAACTCCCGATCTATTCTTCTCCCCGATGTTTTAGGGTATATGGACTTATATAGGCAAAAGAAGTCGGTCAGGGGAGCCACGAGGGGCCCACGAGGGTGGGTGGCGCGCCCAGGGGAGGTGGGCGCGCCTCCCTGCCTTGTGGCCACCTTGAAGCTTCCCTTACATGCACTCCAAGTCCCCTGGATTGCTTCCGTTCCAAAAATAACTTTCCCAAAGGTTTCATTCCATTTGGACTCCGTTTGATATTCCTTTTCTTTAAAACACTGAAATAGGCAAGAAAACAACAATATGGGCTGGGCCTCCGGTTAATAGGTTAGTCCCAAAAATAATATAAAAGTTCTTAGTAAAGCCCATAAACATCCAAAACAGATAATATAATAGCATGAATGCTTCATAAATTATAGATACGTTGGAGACATATCACACCCCTGCTGAGTGGTCTATTTTTATTGAATCTCGATAGTAGTGATACACATATTCATAGTGTTGAAGCCAAAAGATTGAAGTTTAATAATGATAGTGCAACTTATTTGTGGCATTGCCATTTGGGTCATATTGGTGTAAAGCGCATGAAGAAACTCCATACTGATGGACTTCTGGAATCACTTGATTATGAATCACTAGGTGCTTGCGAACCGTGCCTTATGGGCAAGATGACTAAAACTCCGTTCTCCAGAACAATGGAACGACCTACTGACTTATTGGAAATAATACATACCAATGTGAGGTCCAATGAGTATTGATGCTCATGGTGGGTATCATTATTTTCTCACCTTCACAGATGATTTGAGCAGATATGGTTATATCTACTTAATGAAGCATAAGTCTGAAACATTTGAAAAGTTCAAAAAATTTCATAGTGAAGTGGAAAATCATCATAACAAGAAAATAAAGTTTCTACGATCTGATCGTGGAGGAGAATATTTGAGTTACGAGTTTGGTCTTCATTTGAAACAACATGGGATAGTTTCACAATTAACGCCACCTGGAACACAACAGCGAAATGGTGTGTCCGAACGTCGTAACCATACTTTATTAGATATGGTACAATCTATGATG